>NC_065514.1:37831237-37853280 GCF_006386435.1 Epinephelus moara
AGAGCCCAATTTGAATTTGCTCAGCGAGTCACTCTGGCAATCAGTAATTATGCTCATTGCCTATGCTCATGAAACCGAGCAGCACCAATCACATCGGTGTATCTGATATAGGCGGGCCAGAGGCGAGCTAAACAGATGACGACAGCGCTGTGACGATGAAGTCCGGAATCAGTCAGTAAACATTACAAGATGGCTACGGATGAACACCAATTGTTTGAAATGGCTTTGGCCACTACAATGAACGAGTTAGACTTGGCTTTTTCTCTAAAAGAGGAACAGAAGACGTCTTTCCTTTGCAAGAAGGACGTTTTTGCTGCTTTGCCGACCGGATACGGCAAGAGTCTAATCTACCAGTTAGCTCCGCTGGTAGCTTAGCGTATACGTCACCCCATGTATTGTTCTGATTGGTCGTAGAGTTATCCAATTGCATGCAGTGATATTTACAAATGCACGCTTGGCGCCGCCCCTAAAGTTGGGCCATTTTCATTACTCATGGCCAGACCCTAAATCTTTCTAGATTTGGGTCTGGATTTCCAGGCTAAATATTTCCTGCTTTTAAATACAAATTAAAAAAAAAAAGCTACATAATGAGGTTTTCAAATGTTCAGGTGCACTGTAACAGTACATTCATAGGACAGAGTAATCAAACCTACAATGAAGTAAAAAAAAAAGAAAAAAAGAAAAAAAGAAAAGAAAGTGTCACTGTGCACCCTCCTATGACTCAGCCAAAAGTAACACAATGGCTTTATAAATTGTTATCCTCCTGAAGTACATCCTCCTGTAGCGGTGCACATCTGGAAGTGTTCCTGTACACTTCCAGATGTGCACTGCTACAGGAGGACATACTGATGTAACCAGTGGTGTCTGACTCTGCGTTGTGTGCGTTGTGTTTGAGGAAGAGACTCAGACGTGGATATCTTTGGAGGCAGTCTCCATTTAATCTGATGGAAGCAGCCTGATAAAAGCAGCATAAATACAAAATCCTCCTGTCAGTAACTTTGTCTTCCATAAAACGTGCCCCTACACAAATTAAATGACAGAAATATGTTGTAGTGTATCATAAGCACTTCACAACAAGTTTAAGCTAGCCAGTAAACTTCTAAATGCAAATAACAGAGGCTAAAACACAGAAGTTTCTCCCAACTGCAAGGCCGCTTACCTCTTCCACGGAGATCAACAACAAAAGGGAAGAGGAAAAGGCGCGGAAACACTAGTTAAAGAGGGCAGTGTCACACTGTATGGTAAACGTAGGGGCACAGTCTCAAATTAAAGTTCCACATAACAGACTTGGAGGCCTAATGTGTCAGGTATTAACTAAAATAAACAGATTACACAGATTTTGTGTAATTATAACACAATAACTAATGCACATTTTCTTTTACACATATTACTGCTGCATCATTGATCCTGTTACACTGATACTGGATTTTTTTCATAGATGTAATGGATATTTGTAAAGTATTAATGTCCCACAGTAGTCAAGAATAGGGCTGCAACTATTGATTATTTAATATTGGTTAATGCTTCTTCTGGTTGTTATGGGGCATATTGTTTATATGACTTTTTTATCTTTTTTTTTTTATCAATCAATCAATCAATCAATCAATCAAACTTTATTTATATAGCGCCTTTCATACATCAAAATGCAACCCCAAAGTGTTACTCAAAACACTTCTCATGTGACCAGTACTCGAGTTGAGGGGGGATGAGGGGGGATGGCATCCCCCTTGAAATAAAAATGGTCAAAATCATCCCCCTTCTAAAACTGCCATCCCCCCTTTCCATCCCTTGTGTCATTTTTTGAATGAATGTGGTATTACTGCTATTTCAACATTTAGTTTTACCTTTGGTTTCACGCATATTGAGTAAAATACTGTGGGCGAGGGCACCCATAAAAAGATATTTTCATATCGTATCTCAGCGAGCTGCGCCGTGGATGTTATGCCTGTGCCTAGAGGGCGCCCGAACGACGCATAGTGCATCCAAATTCACACTTGCTCATCTCTATGGATTTTCTCCGCAACCATGCATTGTAGCAAGAAGCTACTCATATCACGTGACACAGCGGAACCACAGCTTTCCGACAAGACAAAGCACTTGTCGGTAGTCCAATGTTTGCACAGCGAAAAAAATGATAAAATTACAATAAAATGATGTATAACAAAGCTTTCATACAGCTTTGCACACACATTACTCTTGGATGGATTACTCACGAATGCAGGGTCGCACAGAAATGCCACGCATATCCAAGGCCGGTTCTACGCAGGGGCAAGAGGGGGCAATGCCCCCTTAAACAAATGTCTTGCCCCCCCAAATCAAATCCGCCGAAAAAGGCACAAAACAGAAAAGTTTTCTCATCTGTCTCCACTCCACTCCATGCTGTGTGCCGGCTGTAGAAGGAAGGATATTTTTCTTTTATTTTTTTTAATTTTAATTTTATTTTTTGTTTATTTTATTTTTCAGTTTTCCTCCCTGAGGGATTGCCACCTTATTGTGGTCAGGGGGTTTGCGTGCCTCAGTGACACTAAGAGCTATACCAGCAGGAGCTTAGTCTTCAGGTGGGTGCACATATCACATGAAAGCACAGGACCAGAGCTTTCCAATGATACCACACACATCATTGTGCTGTGATCCCATCACGCTACGCTAAATACAGATCAAATGTCTACAAAATAAAAACCTGACGAATTTCTTTACAATCCATGATACAGATCTTGTTATCAGTCACTTCATACAGTGAGGAATAATATTATTACTATTTTTCTATTATCTTAGATGTAAATATTGCATGTTTCTTTCAGATAAAACACATTTTTGACTTGTGAATGAGTCAGTGGAATTTCTTGCAATAATGAAAAAATACTGGCTACCACATGTTTTGGACAACTGTGAAGTGACAGAATGTCCCACCATAGTGGTTCTTATATTGCCAGATTCCAGAGAGTCTCCCCTCTTCATATATGGCAGAATATGTCAACTTCCAACTTGCTATGGTGAGATACATGTAAAAATGTAAGAATTTAGTAACACGGATTTGTTGTTTGAGCTTAAAAGTAAAGGCAGGAAAAATACCCCAAAAAGGCCTAGGGCCCAAAGGGTTAAACAGTGATATTAAAAGGAAGGTGAGAAATTATTTTCAGCCCCAAAACTATTTTGTCTTCAGTGTTTTGTTTTGTTTTTAAAAATCCACACTTGAATGTTTTCAAGAAAATATGTAGTTTTCTTAAAAATCAACTGGAAGAGTAATGTCATGTGCTTGCATAAGATTTCTGCTCTGTCATTCTAACAAAACCATAATGAGCTTTCTTTTCTTCACATAGAGGATAACTATGGCCAGCAAGCAAGGGCAAGAAATATTAAAAACAAAAAGCATGACTATGAAAATCTCTGGAAACTTTTATGAGATAGGGGAGAGTGGGGTAGGCAGCCATAGAATTGGTCCTATGTATTTTGTATTATTTGTATATTTTAAGTTTCAATTTGCACTCCATGCCCTGAAGTTGGGAATTTTAACCTACAATATTTGTATTTGTATCAATAAAGATCAACATTTTTCCCAATTTCTTTTTCATTTTTTCATGAAGGGGTTCTTGTTTAATTTATATTATTTAATTAATCACAATTAAAAATTAACCCTTAGATACCAGTTTTGATCATATACCACCAACTGCTTTTTTGAAAAATACACTATAATTCAGTATTCTAAAAGCAAAATTGACTTTGATTATTAGTATCATCGGTTGACCCAAGTAGAATAAGAAATGATTTTGCACTTGTCCTGTGCATTTGACCCTAACTATGTATAGCAGTGGTGCTATGGCAGGCCCTCTGCGCTGTCATCAGCACAAATCATGTCCCCATGTGATAAAATCCACCATCCCCCCTGATTTTTGTTTTACAACTTGAGTACTGCATGTGACCTTTATGTATATGCAATATACGATAGGGTTATCGCAGCTGGCCCACCTTACAGGTACTCTGCCCTGCACCATCTGTGAGCCAGTGGCATCGCTCTCTCCTCTCCTTCCATCTTTCAGGCACCAGCACTGGGCAAGAGTTGAGTGGCTACAGCAGGTCATCAGATGGGCACCCTCCCTTTTTGATGTTTCGTCAAATTAAGCCCATGACACATCGGGAGGGCTTGACAACAGATCCAGCATCCTGGGTCTACCCGCGCTGACCACCACCCAACTCTATGCCGTTGGTCCTTCGACAGGTTGGCTCTGCCACCTCACCTCCCGCTGAATCCAAATCCAATGGGACGCTGCCTCCACCTGCCTGGTGATGTTGCCTACCAGCCGCTCCCTGGCCACACCTTCAATCCCCAACCGTCCAAGTGTTCTCCAGAGTGACTGCCCAGCGAAGCCCCTGCAGCCGACCTCTACTGGTAGATTCCAGGCCTTCCATCCGTTTTGCTGGCTCTCGAGGATAAGGGCTTTATATTTTTTAAGCTTGCGCTCGTACGCCTCCTCAATCCTCTCTTCCCAGGGTACTGTTAGCTCTATGAGCACCACCTGTTTGGTACCCCTAGACCAGAGGACCATATCTGGTCTGAGGCTAGTGTGGGCTATCTCCTCTGGGAATTTGAGCTGTTTCTTCAGGTCTGCCTGCATCTCCCAGTCATTTGCTGAGGCCAGGATACCTTTGCTCCTCCGTCCCGCTGCAGCAGTCTCTCCTGACCTGATGAAGTTGATAAAGTGGGGCCCGGTGGAAAGTTCTTTCGGCTTTTTCCTTGCCTGTTCCACCCCATCTGCCAACTGAGCCAGGATCGTGTCGTGACGCCACCGGGATTTCCCGTCTGCCAGCCTTGACTGGCAAGATGAGACGACATGCTCCAGGTTAGCCGGCTTCCCACAGAGCATGCAGCTGGGGCTCTCTGCCAACCCCCATGTGTGGAGGATTGATGGAGTAGGCAGGACATCATAGAAAGAACACAACAAGAACTTTATCCGATGTCCTTCCATGCTCCGGATGTCCTGCCAGGTCAGGGCCCTCTCTCGTACTCCCTCCCACCTTGTCCAGCTGCCTTGCTTCTTCATGGCTACGGCCTTGACATGCCGGGTTTCCTCCTCAGCCTTCCAGATCTCTCTCTGCACCATGCTTCGTTGTTGCTTTGGGTCAGCTTTTTTTCCAGCTTGTTCTAGTTGAGCAACCCAGTCCAAGCCTGCCCTGGGCTACTGTCCCAACGATGTCAGCATGATGCAGTCGATCCTCTGCCTCTGTCAGTGCTCTGCTGGCTGACCACTTGCGGCCCGTCCTGACCACAATGCCTGCTTGGCGCACTCTTTCGTCCTTGCTGGCTTGCAGCATCGTGGCCGGTCATGTCTTTGTTGCTTTATACTCCTCAGCTACTGATGTTACAGGCAGCTGCAGCTTGCTGCCTGTGCTGTACAGTCCAATGGAGCAAAAGCTTCTTGGTACACCCAGCCATCTCCTTAGATAAGTGTTAATCGTCCTTTCCAATCTCTCAACGGTGGAGACAGGTACTTCAATGACCAGCAGAGACCAGAGCAGTCTAGGAAGTACCCCGTGTTGGTAACCCCAGGCCTTGTACTTGCCGGGTAGGCCGCTCTTCTCCAGGGATGTCATCCAGGTGTCTGGACAAGCATCTCCCTCACGCTCTGCTTATCGTTGAGGTCTGCCCTGTACCATTTCCCCAAGCTCTTCACCGGTCTCTCCTTAACCATTGGGATAATGGCATCCTTGATCTTAAAGCGAAACCGGTCCTGGACACGCCCCTTCCTCAGTACCAGGCTTCTGGATTTTTCAGGTTTAAACTCCATCCATGCCCAATCGGTGAGCTCAATCAGGTCCTTCTGGTACTGATTTTGCCGTGATGGTGAGGTCATCCATGAACGCTCTTACAGGTACCTGCTGGATGCCGTTTGCCAGCATTGCCCCCCTGATGCAACTTCTCTGCTGACTTGATGAGGAGGTTCATCGCTGCGGAAAACAGGATCACGGAGATTGTGCAGCCAGTGACATTTCCCACCTTGAGCTTCTGCCAGTCGGTGGTGAAGTCTCCACAGGTGAAACGCATGTTGAAGTTGTCGAAGTAGCATTGCAAGAGCTTCTGGAATCGCTCTGGGACATGGTAGGTCTTTAGCGTCAACTCCACTAGCTTGTGGGGTACTGTCCCATAGGCATTCATCAGGTCTAGCCACAGGACTGCCAGGTCACCACGGTTCCTCCTCGCATCCTTAATGATTTTGGTGATTACGCTGGTATGCTCAAGGCAGCCCGATACCCCTGGAACTCCACCCTTTTGGACTGACGTATCCATGTACCCATTGTCCAACATGAAGGTGGTCAGCCTCTTTGCCAGAATCCCAAGGAAGATTTTGCCTTCAGTGTTGAGGAGTGAGATCGTACGGAATTGCTTGATCCCTGCAGAGTTCTCTTCTTTAGAGATGAAGCATCTCTCAGCCACCAGCCAGCTGTCAGCAAGGATGTCCTTCTTCCATGCCACTCTCAGTAACTTCCAGAGTCGTCTCCTGAGCCTTTCACAATATTTGTACACCTTGTAAGGAATGCTGTTGGGCCCTGCTCAGCTCTGAAGGGGATGGATGGTTCAGCTGGTTTTATGAGCTTCTCCATGTCTCCCAAGGCGTCCTCCCTTCTGGGGTCGCTATGTGCCTGGCGGAGGTGCTCCTCCACCTCCTCCTTTGTTGCCTGCAGCTCCCCAGATCTTTTGTCACCCAGAAGTTTCGACAGGTATTTAAATGGATTCTTGGTAAGTCTTTTCTTTCCTTCATCCGTCGCTTCCTGTCCCTGCAGTGACATTCAGCTCTTCGCAAGGTCTTAATGCGCTGTCTCAAGTTGTCACAGATTTCTGTGATTGCTGGTTTCTCATCTGCTGATGCTTCACGAAAAGCCTTCCTCAGCCTCCGCAGATCCCCTCTAAGGACTGCTATCTCCTTCAGGCGTCTGTTTTCCTTTGGCTGGATGTTTGTTTTGGCTTTCAGCTCTTTCTTCCCAAAGCGATCAGCGCCTATACTCCAGATGATGGATGCCATGGCTCTGAATTTCTTCCCCACATCTCCTGCCAAGGTTGTCTCCAGCACTTGGTCTACATCGTGGTCGAACATCTCCCACTCCTTCCTTGCCCCTGCGGCAGGCCAGTTCACTTGTTCCCTTCGTGCCACTCCTACACAGGTGTCCTGTCCAGGTCGTCTGGTCTCCTGAATGGCTTCCATTTCTGTCTGGTGCCTTGTGTCCTCTGACACATCAGTGATGCTGTTCCTGCTTCCCTCTTCGTCGTGTGCCTGGAGATTCCGGGGGCTGTGGTTTGCCTCCTGCCCCGGCCTCTCCTCCGTCTCACCAGGTTGCCCTGTGCATTGTACATTACGTTCAGGTTGCAGGCACTTCATTTTTGACTGGTGTATCTTCAGACCAATGGTATATCAATGGTTTTGAGTGACATTTGTGTGGATGGTGAAAAACAAATATTTTGACAAATGAAATGACAGCAACCACTTGTTCACAACTTCTTTTTTATTGCAAAAAAACAAAGAGAAAAGGGTCACTGTGCACCCTCCTATGGCAGATCCAACATTCCCTGCTTTTGAATACAAAAAAATAATAAAAATGTGCTACACAATGGAGTGTTCAAATGTTCAGATGCACTATAACAGCACACTCTCCTACGACAGAGTCAACAAACCTTAACAATAAAGTTTAAAAAAAAGTGTCACTCTGCACCCTCCTATGGCTGAGCCAACATTCACTGCTTTTACACACACAAAATAAAATCTGAATGAGAAGGTAAAAACCACTGTTCAAAGGAATGACTAATGCAGATAAAATTTAACTGTACTTAGTCCAAAAGTAACAATGGTTTTATAAATTCTCCTCCTGCCGTGTGTCATCCTGTAGCAGTGCACTTCTGTAAGAGTATACAGGAGCTGGCCGTGAATGTGGACATGGGTGTATGGGTGTCTGTGTGTATGGGCCAGGTGTTTGTGTGTATAGGCCTGGTGCATGTGATGAACGCTGAGGTGTGTTCATGAACCCAAGGTGAGGGTCCGTGCATGTGTGCATATCCATCACTGTTGCTACCATGGGGGTATGCAACATAGGGTTGCGGCTGGGACATTAATTGCCTCAATAGTGAAAAGCCTTCATGGATGGTGTTGGTGATGGCAGCAATGTTGACGGTTAATTTATCTAGCCTCTCCGTATTGCGCCTCTCCAACTCCTCCAGAAGGTCCACCATCCTCCTCTTAATTCGGAGGTCCTCTTCCATGGCTGGATCTGTGTGAAGCTTTCTCTTTAGCCTGTCCCCTCTGTGGCTGTTGAGCTTTGCCTTGAAAAGAGCACAGGGAAAATATGTTCATTGGCCATGGGCAACAGTGTCTGCTGTGTTATGTGCATCAGGTACTAGTTTTTTTAAGTTTTTAAATATTGAAATCTTTAATTTGACTCTTTACCCTTGACTGCTGTAACACTGGAATCTCTCAATTGTGGGATCAATAAAGGTGTATCTTATCTTATCTTATCTTATCTTATCTTATCTTAACACATTTAACGGCATGGCTACACAAATACAAACAAACAACATGCAGACATCTCTGTAGTGGTGGTGTTGTTGTACTGGACTGCATTATATTGATAAGGGTTTTATAATATTCTCTTCCTCCCACGTATATAAATGAGGACTAAATTACAAATTATAAATTATTATAAACACCTCAATATACTGTAGTCCAATACAATACCACTGCAAACTATGACTTCAATACCACTTAAATTTACATACTTCCGACAGTGTAAACAAAACATTATACACTTTGCAAAGATAAATTTATGGCAGAGCTGTTGCACTGAATTGAATTAGATTGTACAGGTAACGTTATTCCTAAAAACAGTGACCACTGAGTGCATGCGACGTTACAGTGCTTGAGTGCTAGCATACAGCATAGCAAATACCTCAAATATGCTGAACAGTATTTAGCCACATACCTGAAGAAGGTCTCTTCGCATCTTAACAACCTCGGGTGGTAGATTGCAGCCAGCAGTCGATTTGCTTGAGGTTGGCGGATCCACGACTGTTGGAGGCCGAGGACAAAGAGTCTTCTGGATTGACTTGCAGATCAGCTGTTTCGATGCCGGCCTCTATGGTGAAAGTCGCTGGCGATCCACCCCATATCTGCTCACATAACTCGAAAAAAATCAGAACCACACGTCCTTGGCCACTCCGCCATCCAGAGTCCACCGCATGTCTATATTTTCCTCGGATGGCTTTGAGCTTTGAGGTCACCTGGGCTTTGGTAATGGAGTCTTTCTTGTGCGGGAACACCCTCCCTCCTGCAGCTTCACTTGATGGATATTGCTGGAGAAATGCCTCCAAGATATTCACGTATTTCGACTGGCATGATTCCCAGTCAACATTTTCTTGAAATTTCGATGCCTTATAGTCCAGGGTCACTTTGAGTAGCAAGCTCACTTCATCGTCCGTCCAGACAAAGGTATCCGTGCGTGCTTTCGCCATTGTGTCTTCTTTGTTTTGGTTTGTAATCACCGCGTTGTAGAGGAAGGCGCTTCAGCAGAGGCTTGTGGTGGTGTTGCTTTGCAAATTTACACTGCCACCCATTGGCCTGGCGTGCATACTACAGCATTTCCAGTAGATTTTGTGGCTCCGTGTGAACGGGGATCGTTTCAATAACGTCGTCATATAAACTGCTGCTTCTCCAACACCAAACCCTGGATTACTCCAGATATAAAAGCTCTCCTGAAGGAGAAGTGGAGAGCTTTTCACTCTGGAACTAAGGAGGAGCTGAAGGCCATGCAGAAGGAGCTACGGAGAAACATCACGCTGGGAAAGGAAGGATATTAAAGGAAGATGGAGGAACAGCTGCAGCAGAGCGACGTCAGCGGAGTCTGGAGAGGTCTGAAGACCATCTCAGGACGCAAACAACCAGACTCCCAGGCCAGAGGCGACCAGAAGTTGGTGAATGATCTGAATCTGTTCTTCANCCCCCTGCTCCAGCTTGTCCTTCACTACCTGTCAGGTGAGAGATCAGCTGAGGAGGATAAAGACGAGGAAGGCTGCGGGTCCAGATGGCATCAGCTCCAGGCTCCTAAAGTCCTGCACAGACCAACTGTGCGGGATAGTTGAAACCACCTGAGCCTGAGGCTGGGAAGAATACCATAGCTGTGGAAGACAACCTGCGTGGTACCTGTGCCCAAGACTCCGCACCCCAAGGACTTCAGCAGCTTTAGACCGGTGGCATTAACATCGCACCACATGAAGACTCTGGAGCGGCTGGTCCTGTCTCGTCTCCGCTCCGCAGTAGGCCCTTCAATGGACCCGTTGCAGTTTGCCTACCAGCCTGGCACTGGGGTGGACGACGCCATCATCTTCTTACGCCATCATCTGCATAGAGCTCTTTCTCGTCTGGAGAAGCCCAGAAGCTCTGTGAGAATCATGTTCTTTGACTTCTCTAGCGCTTTCAACACCATACAGCCTGTGCTTCTGAGGGACATACTGGAGTACATAGGGGTGGCTAATCACCTCACATCCTGGTTCCTGGACTACCTCATTGACCGGCAGCAGTATGTCAGGACCCAGAACCCATTATTTAAATGTTTTCATAAAAGTTATCATAAATCATAGTAACTTGGTGGGAGTGTAACTGTCTGAGAGACAGTTTTTACAGAGATTTCATTAAAATGTTTATTTTATATTTTTCAGTAATAATTTAATCAATGTTTGAATTCATACATTGAATGTGTAATGTAAAATGTGTTAAAATGTAATAAATAAGTTGTTTAAAAGGGTAACTTGAATTTAAAACTGGATTAAAATCCACTACCTTAAAAATAATTTTTGGTTAAAAAATCCAATGCTTTTGAATGCAAGTTTTATTTTGATGTTGAGTGTCACAGGCCAAATGAACAGAGTTTAGTGAAGGGCACACCTGATGCATTATGGGTCAGGAAACAATAGGCAGCAGAGAGAGAGAGAGACAACATGCCTGCAGAGAAAAGAGCCAAATGTGGCTGCAGAGGAATAGAATACTACGGCCTAAATAAACAATATTCTGCATGGTTCAAGAGGTGCACACGGTAGGGCATCAACAGAAAAGTCGATTTGTCGATGTGTCGACGTCAGTGGCACAAGTCGACACCCTCCGGGAGGAGTCGACAAGTCGTGTGTTTTTTCCCTCTCTCTCTCTGTGTGTGCTTGTGTACGGAATGCAATCACTGCCTCTGATTGGCTTACACTGATACTTTATCCTTGACTAAGTGAACATACTCGGGCATACTATAAGCGGAGCAGACTCCAGTCATTCGGGTTTTCATAGTCGAGCGCACTTCCGCGTTGTAGTTTCCTGTAAAAATGTCCGTGAAAAATCCCTGCGATGTGAAAAATACATGCTGAGCAGTCATTGGTGCGCGGAGCGGAGTCCGTGCGGTCGTAAAATCTGAGCTTTGTGCGCACAGGGCTTGAGATCGTCCGCTTTGAGTCCACGCGGACCTCCGCAGAGTCTGTTCCACGTACGTTCTGCCCGAGTATGTTCGGGCCTTGACAGACACACATCGCATGTGTGGAGATACTTCACTTTCCTCCGCCGTGTCAATGTGATGACGTCATCAAATGACTTGTCAACTCGACTTCGACTTTATTGACAGATAAGTCGACCTGAAAAAAGTCGTTAATGCCCTAGCACACGGTAATGTACTTTGATTGTGTCATATTTGTGCATAATATTATTGAAATGCCTTTTGTATATACTTTTGATATTTTCTGTTGCTGTGTTCACGGACTGGGATCTATCTATTAACAGATGTTAGAATCAGAATCAGAATCAGTTTATTTGCCATTTGCAGAAAAACTGCATTGGAAACGAGTTGCAAGAGCTCAGCATAAAAATACATGAAAAACAGTAGACAAGGTTAAAAAAATAAATAAATAAATATGCATAAATAAAAGTAATAAAAAGAGGACTTCCGGTGGGACGGTAAAACAATATGCACGCTTGAGTTGTGAGCTCCCCTAAGCCAACATAATAATCTCCGCCAAAACTCGAGAAGAAAACACAGGAAGACACAGAGCTTTCGACAATGAGCGGAGGTACAACAAGATCAAAGAATAATAAAAAAACCCGATAATAAAAACAAAGAAATTAGCCAGCCGGCGGACAAGAAGAGCAAACTAGCAGCCGAAGCTAACGACACCATGGCTACATTTCAAGCTAGCTTGGAAAGCATTAGCAAACAAATCCAAGCCCTGAAAAAATGAAATGAAAGCAGACCTGAAAGTGTTCAAGGAGGATATTTCAACCCAAATGAGAAGTGAGCTGACAGAACTCAAGGGCGACATTGACCAGAAATTTGTAAAAATAACTACAGAGATGGGTGAGCAAAATGAAAAGATGAACGCAGCGCAAACGCGCATTGAAGATGTTGAGACATGGAGCTCCGAGGCGAAAAGTGCACTGCAGGAATGATGAGAGAACACAAGACCGTGAGGGACAACCTAGATGACCTGGAATCGAGGTCCAGGTGGAACAATTTACGAATATATGGCATACAGGAGGATGCAGAGGCGAAGAGTGACTCGGTCGCGGCGTTTATGGTTGGGTGGCTCCGGAAGGAGTTCGCATTGGATGGGGATCTGCAGATCCAGCGCGCCCACCGAGCCATGGCACCTAAACCCAAAGCAGGGCAACCTCCCAGATCAATCGTCATTAACTTTCAGCAGTTTAATGTAAAGGAGATGATACTGAAAAAAGCGTGGGAGAAGAAAACAGTCCAACTCGGTGGAAACAGGATCTATTTTGACCACGATTACACTTCGAGGACACTGCAACAGCGTAAAGCCTATCTAAACATCAAAAAGACGCTAAAAAGGGAAGGCATACGCTTCCAAACACCCCTAAACAAGATGCGCATCCACTGGGCAAACGGAGTGAAAACTTATGGCAGTGTGGTGGAGGCAACCAGCGATCTGCGGAGAAGAGGATACGAAGTGGAGGACCCCCGGGGCATCACTGGAGAAACCGACCTACTTGAAAGGCTCCAGTTAACCGGGAACGCGGGTTGGAAACAAGTTAGAAGCGGCCGGACATCGGAGACCGGGAGACGTGCGAGAGAACGGCTGCTTGAGTTTCAGCACGGGGACAATAACGTGACATGAGAATCAACTACAACCTGAGTTTAAGGGAAAAGGATTTAAGGACAGACATGTATAATGTTTCTGTGATGAAGGTAAATTTCAGTTCATAATATGTTTTGCACGAGAGGGTGATAGATGATGGACATGTTGGCTTGAGAGGGACTGAAACATAGCTGCCCACAAGACAACACTAGTATGGGTAGATTAACCCCTTACGGGTTAAATCCCACTACTAGCAGGGGGCCCTTTCTAAATGTAAGGCTTTCCCCCTCAAAACAAAAAGAGAGTCAACATAAAATGAGGGTTGTTGACATCTCTTTGTGGAGGTCACCTTTCTTGTATACAGTTGAACTTGATGTTCATATTTGTTGTTCATTATAATGTTAAACACATTTAAGTACCTTATTGATAGCCTGTGGGGGAGTTATTACAATGTAAATGGACGTGAAATAAATAATGGAAACCAAACAAGAGATCAAACTTATGTTCTTAAATGTTGATGGTTTGGGAAACCCAGTCAAAAGAGCTAGAATTATAACCAAGCTTAAAAAGGAAAAGACACAGATCAACTTCTTACAAGAAACTCACTTATCACAAACAGAACACAAGAAACTGAAAGGATCTGGGTTTAAAAATACCTTTTATAGTTCACACTCAAATACTCGCAAAAGAGGAGTAGCAATTCTGAAGTCCAACACAATCAAATTCGAATGTCAAAAAGAAATAAAGGATAAAGAAGGACGATTTATTATTGTTAAAGGGGTAATTGACCGATCACAGATTACTTTAGTCAACATATATGCACCACCTGAGAGCAATAAGCAATTTTTCAAATTTTTACTGGACACTATTGCAGCAGAAACTGAGGGCATATGTATCTGTGGAGGAGACTTTAATATAATAATGGATTATGACCTGGACACAACTAACTGCAAGCAAAACAAGAAGGGGAACTGCCACACAGAATTGATTATTTTTTTATGCAGAAAGAGAATAGAGATAAAATACAAGGATGTTCTATCGGAGTAGCTGATGTGTCTGATCACAACGCTATTTGCTTCAAGATTTGTTTAAGTGGTAGGCAGAAAGATACAATATGGAGATTGAATGTGGGAATTTTAAACAACAAATTATTGGTGGAGCAAATTAAGACTGATATCCAATGTTACTTGGAGGAAAACGATAATGGTGATACAAATCCAGCCATATTATGGGATGCATTAAAAGCAGTCATCCGCGGTAAATTAATTGCAATCACAAGTAACATTAAGAAAGAAAAAGTAAAACAATATAAGATACTTGAAACTGAACTAAAACAATTGGAACAAAAACATAAAGGAAAAATTGACCAAAAGACACAACAACAAATGAAAGAGGTAAGAAAGAAAATTGACGAATTACTCCAACAGGAAGTAGAGACTAAGGCAAGATATTTAAAACAAAATTACTATGAATCGGGCCCCAAAGCGACTAAGTTGTTGGCGAAAAGACTACGGAAACGACAGACAGAAACAGCGGTCCATAAATTACACGATCCCAAAACTAATCAAATTATATCTGAACCAAAAGAAATTGAAAACATATTCAGAGACTACTACAAAGAACTTTACACTCAGGCTTTAAGCCCTGTGAGGCAAATTGTGATTTGTGATATTGGGCTTTATAAATAAAATTGATTGATTGATTGAATTGACTCAACTGCCCTCCTCAAATCCAAATGATGTAAAAGCATTTCTCGACACTTTGGATTTACCATACATCAGTATAAAACAAAATGAATGCATAACAAAAACGATAACTATAGAAGAAATCCAGAAAGCAATAGGAAAACTAAAAACAAATAAATCACCTGGCAGTGACGGATTTCCGTCCGAGTGGTATAAGAAACTAGAAAAAGAATTATCCCCTCTATTACACATCACATTTAACTGGATCCTGAGTACAGGTGTTATTCCTCCTTCGTGGAATGAAGCGATAATTACTGTGCTGCCTAAACCATTAAAAGACAATCAATATTGCCAAAATTATAGACCAATTTCAATTTTAAATGTTGACTACAAACGTTATACCTCTATCATATCAAACAGACTTCAGTCATTTGTATCAGACTTAATAGATGAAGACCAAACTGGCTTTGTTACAGGTAGACAAACACAAGACAATATTAGAAGAACGTTACACATTATACATAGAATACATAAAAATAAACTACCTGCAGCATTGATAAGTTTAGACGCAGAAAAAGCGTTCGATAGGGTTAATTGGGAATATTTATATTTAACATTAGAGAAGTTTGGATTCAACGAAAAATCAATTCAGTGTATCAAGTCTATCTATAACAAACCCTCAGCTCGAGTAAAAGTTAACGGCTCTCTTACAGAAAGATTTATATTAGAGAGAGGAACTAGACAGGGTTGCTGTCTTAGTCCCACCTTATTCGCCCTATATATTGAACCATTGGCCCAATTGGTCAGACAAGACACTAATATAACAGGTATAGAAGTCGATAATCAAAAACATACAATAAGTCTCTTCGCAGATGATGTCATGATCTACCTGAGCGACCCAGTGAACTCATTTATACAACTTATGCAGACTTTTGAACAACTTGGTTTGTATTCTGGTTTCAAATTAAACATACCTAAGACTCAAATCCTCATGTTTAATTGCTCACCAAATCAAAACCTTAAAGAACTAAAAATAAATTGGGAAGCAAAATCACTTAAATACCTTGGTATAAACATAACTAAAAACCTATCCAAATTATACCACAACAACTATGAACCTATTGATGTCAATATAAGGAAGGATATTGAAAGGTGGTCAACCTACCCAATGGGATTAAATGACAGGATAAATGTGGTGAAAATGAATATCTTACCACGCCTGTTATACCTATTTCAATCCCTACCTGTGAATATACCACAAGCCCAGTTCCATAAATGGGATCAATTACTCTCAAGATTTATATGGGACGGCAAAAAACCCAGAATTCGTTACACTACTCTCCAATTACCTAAAAACAAAGGGGGCATGACACTTCCAAATCTAAAAGAATACTTCCACGCAGCACAATTGTGCCCAATTATTAACTGGTGCAACTCAGATTATGTTGCTCATTGGGAAGACATAGAAATATCTGAATCTAAATTCCCAATTCAAACAATCATAGGGGAAAGAAAGATTCCTGCCCATGTAAATGATGAGGCAAAACTAAACCCGATAACAATATCCACTCTTGATATATGGCATTCCATTATTAAACAACTAAACATAGGAAAGGAACTGGGACTGCTAAAATGGATAACACCTAATGTTGAATTTGAACCAGGAAAATCTGATCACAGATTCAAACAATGGGTTGGAAGTGGTATAACGGCCATATGCACAGTCATTCAAAATGGTGAGATAAGAAGGTTTTCAAGATTTAAAAACTAGACATGACCTAACACAACAGGACCAATTTAGATATTTTCAATTGAGGGATTATTTTAATTAAAAAAATCAAAAGAACTAAAGATAAAATACACCCTATCATAAATCTGTTTGTAAAAACATATTGTATGACTATTCCCAGTGCCGTGTCAAATCTGTACCGTTGTCTAATGGATTTCAGGAAGGATTCAACATTGTATATTAAAGCTAAATGGGAAAAAGAGCTGGGCGAGGGAATTCCAGAGGGGATGTGGGATGACATGTGGAAAATTTAACAATCAACGTCACAATCGCAAAAATGGAGAGAATTTAATTGGAAAAACCAAATTTGCTACTTTATCACACCAAAAATTAAAAGTAAACAAACCAAAATTCAACAATCATGCTGGAGACTGTGTAATCATATGGATCCAGACCATACCCACATTTTTTGGAGCTGCAAAAAAATACAGCCTTTCTGGGATTGTATTCGCTCAGTTCTGTGTGAGGTGCTGGGATACAAAATTCCCCGATCATGTCTTGTTCTGTATCTGGGTTATATGGAAGGAACTGTACACATAGCAGACCAATACTTGGTTAAGATCCTGCTTGCAGCGGAGAAAAAGGCGATCACCAAGAACTGGCTCAAGACTAAACCTCCAGACCTCAAACAATGGCTGTACGTCATAGACGATATCTTAGTTATGGAGAAACTCACATACAAGCTGAAAATGAAGGAGGAATGCTTTACAAAAGACCGGGAAAAGTGGTTATCATATAGATCGAACAAGACACAAGGACAAATGTGACTCAAGTGGATTGTAAACTTCTACCCCCCCACAGGCCAGGTACACATTTTGTTGCATTTCATGTATTTTTTGTTTCATATTTTTTTATTTGTATATTTTCTGCCCGCTTTCTGTGAGCACTGCTAAAAGAAATCAATAAAGACAAAGTTACAAAAAAAAAAAAAAAAAAGTAATAAAAAGACAGGTGCCCCCGTAGATCAACCGACACTCACTTTGGACAAAGTGCATGAATATAAAGTGCATTATTTATACACAAGTACAAGAAATATAAAGCATACACCATACATTGTTAAGTATGTGATATGAAGTTGTTTAGGCTACGCACAGCACTGGGAAAGAAACTATTGGCAGACCGAGAGGAAGAACATTTGATAGAACGATAGCGTCTGCCGGATGGAAGAAGAACAAAAAGACCAGCACCAGGGTGACCAGTAGGGTCGTTTACAATACCTAAGGCGTGGGACAGAGGCCTAGAGCCGTAAATGACATCAAGATCTGGCAGGTCAGCACCAGTGGTCCTGCGGGCGGACCGAACGACTCTGTTTAAGGATTTTCGATCCTGTACAGTTAGATTACCAAACCACACTGTAAGCAAGGAGGTAAGGATGCTTTCAATCACGCAACGATAGAAATTTGATAAAAATCTGGCAGTTTAAGGTGAATTCCTTTAATTTGCGCAGAAAGAAAAGCCGTTGCAGTGATTTTTTAACAATGATGCTGGTGTTTAAGTGCCAGCTGAGATTATCAGTGATAATGACACCAAGAAATTTAAAACTACTCACCATCTCGACCTCCGTGCTGTTTATGGTGAGAGGGAGATGGGATTAATTCTTGTGGCCAAAGTCAATAACAACTTCCTTTGTTTTGGAAGCATTTAAGATTAGATTGTTGTTCTCACTCCACTTGACTAAATTTTTTACCTCAGATCTGTAGTGTGACTCGTCATTTGAGTTTATCAGGCCAGTGACGGTTGTATCATCAGCATACTTTATGATCAGATTGTTATGGTGAGAGGCAGTACAGTCGTACGTACAGAGAGAGAACAGCAGAGGGCTGAGAATACAGCCTTGTGGTGAGCCGGTGCTTAAAACAAGTTCATCAGATACACAGTCACCGATTCTGACTTGTTGAGGTCTCAAGGTTAAAAAGCTAAAAATCCATTCACATACAGCATCACACAAACCAAGACACTGGAGTTTATGAATGAGATTTGAAGGAATAATACTGTTAAAAGCAGAACAATAGTCAATAAAAAGCATTCTGACATAGGTGTTTCCCTTATCCAAGTGTGCATAGACAGAGTTCAAAGCAAAAGACATGGCATCCTCCACAGACCTATTTTTCTTAAAAGCGAACTGCAGAGGATCAACAGAAACAGGAATCTGACATTTAATATAATCCAGTACTAGCCGCTCTGGGCATTTCATTAAGACAGAAGTAAGAGCGATGGGCCTGTAATCGTTAAGACAGGACACAGGTGACTTTTTAGGTACTGGAATTATGATAGATTCCTTGAAGCTACATGGAACAAGGCGGAGCTCCAGTGACATATTGAACAAGTCCGTGAGCACAGGGGAAAGCTGTTCAGAACATAACCTAGCAACCCGAGGAGGGATGCCGTCTGGACCTGTGGCTTTCCTCATCCTAGTTTTGGACAGAACCTTGCGAACCTCATCTATTGACACAGAGAAACTGGCCTGGTCACTAGGATTAGAAGGGATAAAAACAGGAGACTCAGTGATCATGACATCAAATCTGGAGTAGAAATAATTAAGTTCATTTGGAAGTGCAGGGTCAGGAGCTGCAGTGGCGTGGCCTCTGGGTTTATAAGAGGTAACAGTGTTCAAACCCTGCCACATGCGTCGGGGGTCATTCTCCCTGAAATGACCCTCAATTCGCTCTCCATAGGCACACTTAGCAGCTTTTATAGACCGCTCCAGTGAATATCTGGCCAGCTAGCATCTCCAGATTTAAAAGCTGTGGCACGTTCCTTTAATTTGAGTCTGACATCAGAATTAAGCCAGCCAGTTTCTGGCTGGAATACTGTTTCACCACCTTACGTGGGACACACATATCGATACAGAAGTTGATATATCCAGTAACAGCATCGCAGTATTGATCCAGATCCTCTGATTTAAAAACAGTCCAATCTGTAGCATCAAAACATCCCTGAAGCTGTGTTTCAGCGTCTTTGGACCAGCACTGTACAGAGTGAACAGTAGGTTTAATTAATCTGTTCCTTTGCACATAAGTGGGCAGAAGGAGAATGGACAGGTGATCAGATTTACCAAAAGATGGTCTTAAAAAGGACCGATAAGCAGACTTTATATTGCAGTATAAATGGTCCAAAGTCTTATCACCTCTAGTGTGATGTTTTACATGCTGGTGGTAGTTTGGGAGGATGGATTTAAGAGAACAGTGATTAAAATCACCAGCTGCAAGAATCACTGCATTCGGGTGGGAGTTTTCATATTTATGAATTATGTCAGCCAGTTCATTTAGGGCAGAGGAGGCATCAGCACGAGGATGAATATACACGGCTAACATGAAAACAGCTGAAAACTTTCGAGGGAGATAAAAAGGGTGACATTTAATAACAAGACATTCAAGATTGGCCGTGCAAGTTTTGTCCATAACAACAGTGTCTGTGCACCAGTTAGCATGATAGACTTAATTGTTTGGGCCTGTCTAATTATAGACACTTGCTAAAGAGACTTTACAAAATGACTGACAGATGTATGTTTTGACTCATTGGTTTTATATGTTTTATTTTTTGTAGTTTTCACGGTGTCTATGAAAGAAAGGCAGCAATAAATCATAAAAAGACATCTGTATGATGCGTGGCCATTATTTATTGGACCGGTGTAGTTACAGTGAAAACGTAACGCTAGCATGGTCAAGAGCCCCAAGTGAAGAACCGCGTGTGTTCGGCACAAGAGAGAGAAGCATCGCTTGGAAAGCGTGTGACCGGAGAAGAGACTAGAGAAGTGTCATGCTGATTCAAGGGAGAGGTGTTCCTGACACCGGGTGGAGAGTACCGTGGATTTAGCTATTAGAAGGCAGCACCAGCGTGGACTACAGCCCTGCAAATATCCCCTACAGGCCGCAGCGTGCAGTGACTGTTTCATCCCATCACCGTAAACACGGAAGAGGGCGGCTCTGCAGGTTTGAGTGTGTGACTGTGCTCCTATATGGATTTTTGCACAGTTTGAAAGGAAAGACTTGGTAAAACCAAAACAATTGCTGGTTTATTAAGAGAGAGTAATTCATTGATCTGTTAAAAAAGGGAAATATATGTTGGAAGAATTTTGTTAAAAATACTGGTTTATTACTGAGAGAGTGATTTATCTTTGTTACCCAATTGTTGTTCCTGATTTACCAGTATAATAGTTGTTAATGTTTTAATGGTGTTTTTTGATCTGAGAGTTTAAATAGCTAATCAAAGGAGTTTGTTTGAGTAACTAGAAATAGCAGTTGATTGCAATGATAACTACATTATATTTAAGGATTTATCTGCACATTAGCAGTAACTTGGTGGTATACAGTGTTTATTCAGAAAATCAGAAGGTGGTGAATTAAATGAACAAATAGAGTCCCTTAAGAAGAACTAAATAGTTTGAGTGAACAGCTACAATCACAAACTTATGAGGTTGAAAGGGAGAAATTAGAGTTACTTATAGGTGATATTCTTGCTAAAGTAGAAATACTAAAAGTAACAATGGGTAAGCCTACCTCCACAACCTCCCAGACAGTACAACCCAGAAAAACTTCATGAGAGAGAAAGTTAACCTCAAAAGCGCTAGGGGAACTGCCCATTGGTCCG
Organism: Epinephelus moara; assembly: GCF_006386435.1. NCBI lineage: Eukaryota > Metazoa > Chordata > Actinopteri > Perciformes > Serranidae > Epinephelus > Epinephelus moara. The sequence continues at coordinate 37,852,404 of NC_065514.1, forward strand.
ACCTCCCATTAGTTTGACCTCCCATAAGTCCGACTAGGTCGTAGGTCGGACCGATAGAGGGTCCCATTGGTCCGACCTCCCATTAGTTCGACCTCCCATCTGTCCGACTAGGTCGGACCAATAGGAAGTCGAACCAATGGGAGGTCCCGTTAGTTCGACCCGTCTTTGCCTGCACACCCCCTCCAGGCTTCTTCTGTTTTCTACTGCGCTGATTTTCTGTTCAGCACCAAGGACAGCGCTACACACTCTAGAGAAGAGCCCTGCACGGGCCGAGCGCGACTCCGACAATGATTATTATTATTATTAATTAATTACTTTCTGCCAAGTGCTTTCATTGATGCGCGCAGCTGCTCTCTCTCTCGATCGCTCTCTCTTTCGCTCTGATAAACAGACACACAAGAACACACACATGCTGGAGAGAGTGAGATATGCCCAACCTGATCTCACAGAAATACGTGAAATAATAAAAAATACGACCTCTTAACACCACATTCCGTGGTGGCAGCACGGAATGGGTTGAAATTACGTGCCGGTACCACGGAAACAATGCCAATGTAAAGTCAATTAGGATCCTTTGTCGTGGTGTACACACGGATTCCCTGATTCAATAACGTCCCGTATACACACAAAAACACTAAAGTGTTCTTGATATTAAAACGGCAAATATATTCCTCTGTTATAATTTCCCACCAATAATAATAATAATAATAACATGATAGTTCGGTTGTACTAGATATTTGATATAGGCCTATTCAAATATTCAGTCCCAAAAACGCCGTTTCTACAGTACTAGCTAAATTATCTGAAATTAACCATCATCCTTACTTTTTCTTAACATAGTTCATCTAGATGCAGTGTCATTACTAGTTCAGCTTTA
>NC_065514.1:37859640-37878286 GCF_006386435.1 Epinephelus moara
ATGCTGCCGTCATTAGTCATACTTCTTATCCGCTGCGAGGGTCATAAGGACAGAGGGATGTCGTATGCTGTAAAGCCCTGTGAGGCAAATTGTGATTTGTGATATTGGGCTTTATAAATAAAATTGAAAATTGAAAATTGATAACAGCTGGTCCCATGTCTGTACCCCCTTTTGTTGCTGAGTTATAAGCCCTCAAACATGCACTGAGGTCAAGGTTCAAAGGTGAATGGCTGAAAGCAGGAGCCATGCAGAATCTTCATACTGACATATGTTACTCTCCAGGTTGAGACCTTTCCAATGATGTAATTGGTTTAGCTCTTCGACAAAGTTTTGATTTTTTCATTTTTTGGACACAAGCCATGTCAGGTGTAGTTTCAGAGAGCACTTTGAAGGCCCAGTGTATAAAATGATTTTTGTTTGTTTCTTTGCTTGTTTTTTATCTCTTTTACTGTAGATAGTTACTAAAATGAGTCATCCTCAGACAATACAATACTACTAAAAAGTAAAACCAATAATAACAATAATGAAATAAGCAAAAATAATATTAAAATGATATTGAAATGTTAAAATCTATTTACAGAGTGGAATGGTAGCCTAATAGATAACTTAGATACTATTTATTATTGTTAAGACACTTAATTATTGTTTAGACACTATTTAGCCTATTATTGTATGTACTTTTAGCATGTTCTACTTTTATCTACTGTGGGCTATATGTTTTAATTTATTTAATAACGAATTTATTTTATGTAAAGGTGTGTTCACACCGGACCTGTTTTTTTTTTCTCGCTAGAGACGAGTTTACACACAAAGTCAATGCAAACGGGCGATTGAGCGTATATTCGCCGGAGAGAAAAAGCAACAGCGACAGAGCAAGAGAGCGAAATTTCGCTCGTCGCTTGAGATGAGAAATCCCAGCTGGAGCTGTATTTCGCTGGGTCCTGTCGCTTGCAGCTCAACGCCGATTGGCTGCCGGGGGTTCTTGACTGTCATGACATGTCAGCTTCATTAAAAGTATTGCTGCAAATTAAAAGCAACAATAGATGTAAAAACACACAGAGACAATACATCTGTGATCAGTTCCCTAATTTAATTTTAACAGTTTTTTCAATCTTCTCCAATTTCTCGTTTTATTTTATGGAAGTGATCAATGTCAGTGCACTTGTCCTAGAGCCGCCACGACGGTTTTTATAATGCAAATAACTCTGTTTAGATAAAACCTACAAGCTTCTCTTCCTATGACTTTTACTAAAAAATGTGTCTTGTATGTTTTCTGAAGCCTTTACAAAAATGAAACACACTACACTTCTGAGCATTTATATCTCCGACCGCGGCAGACGGCTGCTGAAAATTATACATTTTGATACATAGGTAGGCTATACATATTGCAAATATGTATAGCCTATTCAAATATATAATATTTTGGCACATACATACAAAATCCTCCCGCTCCTCGCTCCAGGCAGCTCCAGCTCCCACTCTGCTCACATGCTTTGACTCAGGCATCAGAGCCTCTGCGCTACAGCGATAGATGCATTGGCGCTGTCCATGGTGCTTAACACTAGGACCGCCAGGATTACAGCACCCCTCCAAGCACCGCAACATATGTAACTTCATTGTTTATGGCTGCCCGTGTGCTCAGAAGCACACCAAAAATGCATTTGAGTAATTTCCGAGAAGTTGTGATAAAATAAAAAAAATATTATAGACTATAGCATAGGACTGACAACCTCTCCAATGTCTCATGTCAATTAATTAACACTATTTGTCGGCTTTTGATAATTCCTTTTTTTTTTTTTTTTTTTTGTTGCTGCTGCGCCGTGTCTCCAGTTGAAAGTGGTGATTTGCTAAATACATTCTACAATAATAAATTAGATTAACTTTTGTTCTATAATATTGTTGGCTATATTATGCATTTTAAGAAAAAAAAATTAAGAATAAAAGAAATAAACACCGAAATAATTAGTGGAAACATTTTTTTATTGATACTCCTCTCTGACATACTAACAACACACACACACACACACACACGCACACACACACACACACTGAACAAGCGACTGAATGAATGAATGAACATTGGAAGCGGTTCAGCTGCAGTCCCGCCAGCTGGCGCGGTAACTGTTGAGATTCGTTTCTTATTATTAACAAAATGTTTTTTTATTGACCGTATGAATGGTTTTGTTTTCAAATAAATATTTGGAAACGAAAATGTATGCTTTGGTGTACTTTTACAGAGTTTTGCAATATGTATAGCCACCTGTAGGGCCTATGTATCAAAATGTATAACTTTCAGCAGTCTGAAAGGCTGTGTGTTTCATTGTTGTAACTTAAAGGCTTCAGAAAACATACAAGACACATTTTTTAGTAAATGTCATAGGAAGAGAAGCTTGTAGGTTTTATCTAAACAGAGTTTAGATAAAACCTACTCTAGGACAAGTGCACTTACATTGATCATTTTCATAAAATAAAACGAGAAATTGGAGAAGATTGAAAAAATTGTTAAAATTAAATTAGGGGACTGATCATAGATGTATGCAATTGCAATTGCAATGTGGCCAATGCAATAACTGCTCTTCTTGCACACTTGCACATTTCTTTTAAATTATGTATAGTATTTTTATTTGCATTAGTTTGTCATATTTGATCCTATTTTATACAGATTAAAGACAAGAGATTGCTGCCAAACGAAGTTTCGTTGTATCTGCTGTGCAATGACAATCAAGTTTCTTATCTTATCTTGTCTTATTATCTTTCTGCCATGCGCTTTCATTGAGGCGCGCAGCCGCTCTCTCTCTCTCTCTCTCTCGCTCTGAGAGAGCGAAAAAGTGAGAATTTCTGAGAGAAAGCGCTCTCAGAAACACACAGAAACACACATCACACATGCTGCATAGAGCATGCCTGAATGAAAATACCACTGCGCAGGATGCTGCTTAGTTACAATGTAACTTGGAGTCAATGAGCCCGAGCCCGAGCCCGACGTAGCCCGATTTGACGGTCCGGGCCCGCGGGCCCCTGCAGGCTTGCAGGGCTCTACTCTCGAGAGAGCCCTGCAAGCCCCTCCAGGCTTCTTCTGTTTTCTACTGCGCTGATTTTCTGTTCAGCACCAAGGACAGTGCTACACACTCTCGAGAGAGCCCAATAGGAGCCATCAAGTCAAATCAGGATTAAAAACTTTCTGGAAAGGTTATAATCGCCCCAGCTTTGAACAACCAACAGGTAAGCTACTGAACACAATTTAACCCATTAAGTTCCGTTGCGTGGTTTTAGAGATATTCGGCAAAATATGAAAGCTGCCGCCCTGAGTTCTGAGGGTTAACTGACTTTTTATCATTTTAAAAAACAATCTTGCTGTCGGGAATTAGGCTATGCGTCACTACAGTACTATAAACTCTCAATTGATCAGATTGCTGGTTGCATAATATGTAACAGCCTGTAGATACGGTGCATGCCTTTCACTCCCGCGGCCCGAATGGAGGTGAACGGTCAGAATGGACAGTCGGACTTATGGGACCTCCCATCAGTTCGACCTCCCATAAGTACGAACAGGTCGGACTGGTCGAACTAATGGGAGGTCGAATTAATGGGAGGTCGAACCAATGGGAGGTCGAACCAATGACATGGACCCAGTGCTAGAGCTAAAGCAACAAGAGGTTTCTCAAAGAGAGAGGAAATTCATCACATTGTATGAAAAATGGAAAGAACGGGTTAAAGCTGCACGCACTGATCTTAAAGATGAGTGCTCGGATGAAAACTTGGGTGACATGATGGATGCTGTTGAAGGGCTAGAGACACAAGTGAGAGTCGCATATGAAAGTGTATGATCTCTATCAGCCCCTTCTACTGAGATTAGACAGAAAATGGATTCCTGCACAGCAGTAACAAGAGATTTGATGGAGCTAATGAAGGTGCGTGTGAGTGAAGTGGGGCAAGAGGAATTTGATGCTAAAGCAGAAAGCGCAAGGCTTCATTTGGTACTTGACAAAGAATATACTCAGTCAATATTTGGGTCTTCAAGGACTAAGTCCACTGTTCATAGCCACCATTCCAACAGGTCTTCAGCTTCAGCAGAGCAGCAAAGTATCACAGCAAAAAGAGCAGAGTGTGTTGCACAGTGGGCCGCAAAGAGGGCTGAAATGAACATGGAGGAAGCAATCGCTGCACAAAGACAAGAACTTAAAAGACTGGAAAATCAGAGAGATCTTAATGTGATAGCTGCTAAACTTAAGGCATATTCTGAAGCTGACTCAGATGAGACCTGCAATGAAAATAAAGCAGCATGCAGTAAGGCAGTCAGTTGTCCCACTATACCCTGTAACGAAATTAAAAAAGAACAAACATGTCAGAATAGCTACGAAAAAACAAACAATACTAACAATGAAACATCGTTGGTACAAGCCCTGCATGACACAGTGGTTCTTACCAGACTTCCTGCACCTGAGCCCCCCTTCTTAGGAGACCCACTTACGTTCTTAGAGTGGAAAACAAGTTTCAAAGCGTTGATAGAATGTCGATGTACAAATCCAGCAGACAAGTTGTTTTACCTGCAGAGATACATCAGTGGTGAGGCACGATCTGTAGTGGAAGGAAGCTTCTACAGAAAAGATGGTGACGCTTACAACCAAGCATGGGAGGCATTGAATGCTCACTATGGTCATCCATTTGTAATCCAACGTGCATTTAGAGAAAAATTAAACAATTGGCCAAAGATTAGCTCAAGAGAGTCACTTAAATTAAGACAATTCAGTGATTTTCTGACCACCTGCAGCAATGTCATGCCTCATATCAAAGGACTCCAGGTGTTAAATGATTGTGAGGAGAACCAAAAGATGCTCCAGAAGCTCCCTGAGTGGTTGATCTCTTGCTGGAATCGCCATGTTACAAAGCAGCTGCGACAAACAGAGGAATACCCCAATTTCAAGGAATTTGCTGGTTTTGTGGCAAAGGGAGCTGATATCGCATGCAATCCTGTGACTTCCTTTCAGGCCTTGAAGTCTGTTGAAGAAAAGCCCTCAAGAGATGCTAAACGTCCATAGGCTAGTGCATTCAGTACAAATGTGAAAGCAGGTGAATCAGATAAATCAATGACTGTGATGAAAACTTGCAGTGCTGTGGAGAACAGCTCAAGAAATTCAAATGCATCAAAGAAAGTAAACATATCATCATCTCCAAACCCAGTCACATGCCTATGCTGTGGAGAGAGTCACTCCATCCACGAATGCCAGAAGCTCTCCAGTAAGCCTGTAGAGGAAAAGAGGAGGTTCATAATGGACAATAATCTGTGCCTTGGTTGTCTCAGGAGAGGACACATTTCAAAGGAGTGCAAGAATAAAGCTACTTGTGGCATGTGTAAGAAATCTTATCCAACACCTCTTCATGAGGGCAGATATACTGCTGCAGATACATCATCTTCTCATGTCCATCTATTTGGAGCAGCATCTTCTCCCGGCTGCACGAATTACAGAATGAAGTACCTCGCAAGCCAAAATGAAAAGGACTATCCCGCAGCAGCTAGCTTCATAAAAAATAATTTTTATGTTGATGATGGCCTGATCAGTGTAGAATCTGTGGACTCAGCCATTAAACTTGTGAGAGAAGCACAAACTGTGTGAGCAAAAAGGAAGGTTACACCTCCACAAGTTCATCTCAAGTTTTGGAGTCTATTCCTGACAGTGAACGAGCTAATGGAGTAGAGGATGTGGATCTCAATCGCGGGGAACTTCCAGTACAGGCAGTGTTGGGAGTAAAGTGGAGTGTTAACAGTGATACCTTCTCGTTTAAGGTTGCTCTGGATGAGAAGCCAGCAACACGGCGGGGAATACTCTCCACAATTGCGTCTGTGTTTGACCCACTAGGTTTTCTAGTTCCTTTCCTCCTACAGGGAAAGAAAATACTGCAGGAAATGTGCCAAAAAGGCATCGGATGGGATGAACAACTGCCCGCAAAATTAAAGCCACGGTGGGAGAGCTGGCCAAATGATCTAGAGAATCTGCAGAAACTCCAAATCCCAAGATGCTTTGCTCCTGAAAACCTAGGGAAGGTGCAGAGAGTTGAGCTGCATCACTTTTCAGTTGCAAGTAGCCATGTGTATGGTCAGTGCTCATATATCCGAGTGGTGACAGAAGACAAAGTGCATTTGTCATAGGTAAGGCGAGGGTTGCACCCACCAAAGTTGTAACCATACCTAGACTGGAGTTAACAGCTGCAGTGGTCTTCTCAGCAGTCAGCACTATGCTAAAGGAGGAGCTGGAGGTCAAAATTGACCAAGAATACTTTTGGACAGACTCACAGGTAGTCTTAGGCTACATTAACAATGAAGCCCGCAGGTTTCACGTTTTTGTAGCAAATCGGGTTCAAAGAATCAGAGAAACAACAGACTCAGCTCACTGGTACTATATTGAGACTGACCAAAACCCAGCTGATCATGCTTCCAGAGGCCTCAAGTTAGCAGAGTTAATGAGCTCAACGTAGCTTACTGGACCAAAATTCCTGGGGGAAAGAGAGCTTGTCACACCAAAGTCAACTCCACAGCTCATGGTGGGAGATCCAGAAGTCAAAATGACACAAGTACTATAAACAAAACAGTTGAAGAGGACAGTTTTCTGGAGAGGTTCGAGCGGTTCTCAAAATGGCATACAGCACTGACTGTTGTTGTTCAGATCCACAAACTCCTAAAAGGAGTCAAACCAGCAGAGCCCATAAATGTTGAAGATAGAAGACAAGCCAGTCTTGCACTCGTGAAGTTGGCACAAAAGGATGCCTTCAAAGAGGAAATGAGAGTACTGAGTCATGGTAAACTGCCACATAGCCATCAGTTGTTCCAGCTTGACCCAGTGTTGCAAGATGGTGTTCTCAGGGTGGGACGGAGATTAAAGAAGGCATCCTTACCTCAGGACTTGAAGCATCCAGTAATCTTGCCAAAAGATGGGGTGATCACACGTCTGATCCTAAGTTACTGCCATGAAAAAAGTCAGCACCAAGGCAGAGGGCAGACCCTTCAATGAGCTCAGAGCAAATGGTTACTGGATAGTTGGTGGCAGCAAAGTTGTGGCAAACTACATCAAACAATGTGTCACATGCAGAGGAGGTCACAGACCAACAGAAAAATGGCGGATTTGCCTGCTGATTGTGTTGAGCCCTCGCCACCGTTCTCCTTCTGTGGGATGGATTGCTTTGGACCCTTTCTCACTAAGCAAGGTCGTAAAGAGCAGAAAAGGTACGGTCTCATATTCACCTGTCTATCGTCAAGGGCAATTCACATCGAAATATTGGAAGTTCTAACAACTGATGTGTTCATAAATGCACTGCGGAGTTTTATAGCTATTCGTGGAGCTGTAAGACAAATCAGGTCAGACAGAGGGACAGATTTTGTTGGAGCGAAAAATGAGTTGACAAAGGCTTTTAAAGAAGTGGATAAAGACAGACTGATGTCTTACCTGGCCAAGAAACATTGTGACTTTACCATGAACGTACCAGATGCCAGTCACACTGGAGGGATTTGGGAACGGCAGATAAGGACAGTAAGGAGTGTCCTGAGCTGGGTCCTTTCCAAGCGTACAGGCAGATTAGATGATGCTTTTTTAAGAACATTTTTCTATGAAGCTATGTCAATTGTAAACAACCGCCCCCTCACTACTGACAGCATCAACGATCCCAAAAGTCTAGAGCCACTTAGTCCAAACCATTTACTCACCATGAAAAGCTCTGTCCCACGTCCTCCTCCAGGAAAATTTGTGGCAAAAGATGTGCATGCCAGGAAAAGATGGCACAGGGTACAGTACCTGACGGAGCAATTCTGGAGTAGGAGGAGGAAAGAGTATCTCGCGAACATCACCCTCAGACAACGCTGGCACTCTTCAAGGCGTAATGTGAAGATTGGAGACATTGGGCCTCATTCACTAATATGTGCGTGGAAATGTTATTACTTTGCGCACAAAATAAGTGCGTACGCAAAATTACCGTGGGATTCATGACACCTGCGCACCGGCCAATTTTGTTCTCACCACCTTGCGTATGTGTGTGAATCAGAATCATTCTAAATTGACAGGCGCATGCTCGCAATTTGTGATTAGCATACTACCACGCCCCCATTTCTCCATATAAGGAAACTGCTTGCCTAGAGTTGATTCATGAATGAAGGAAGCGTTTACGTGAGGCGAGAAGTAGTAAATTCTATTACGGCGCGTGTGTGGGCATGTATGTTATTACAGCGCACCTCTTGAGGGGTTTCAGGGTTTGCGTATGGTGTCATCAGCCATGTTTTAAGGCCATATCCCAGTCACCTAAACAATATGACATTTTAGCATTAACGGAATAGAGTCTTACTAAGAATACTAACTAAAAACAATTGAAATAAAAGACTAGAACAAAAGATGCTCACCAACAAGCCATCCACTTCTCACAGCCCCTGCCTCCAAACGCATTCCCACTGTACTGTTTTGCAAAATAAATGAGTCGTGGGTGCCTCCTGGCCAGTGGGCCACAGCGTTAAGGATATGGCAGTCGGCATTACAGATCATCTGCACATTGGTGGAGTGATAGTTTTTTCTGTTCATGTATTGCATTGAGTCAATCGATGGAACTTTGATGCACACATGGGTACAGTCTATTGCGCCAATTGTATTTGGCATTCCAGCTATGCCATGGAACCCCCTCTTCACATCGGTCTGATTATGTTCATCATATGGGTATTTGATATATTCAGGCAATAGCCTTAGGATGCCATTTAATACCCGTGGGATGACACGGCTCAGAGAGGGTTGTGAAATCCCAGCCCGGTCTGCTATTTGTCTCTGAAATGTACCTGTAGCCAGGAAACCGAGGGTGGACAAGACTTGCACCTGATGAGGTATCGGATGAGAACGGCGTGTCGGGTGATTTAGATGCTCCAGAGAATCGCATAGTTGCAGTAGCACATGCCTTGGCAATCGGCTGATAAGTCATTCATCATTTTCCTCTAACGTGTTGTGTCGGTCCCTGAATATGCGCTCTCTCCTCAGGGCACAGGCTGCAATATCCTCTAGCAAGGCTAGATATGCCATCTTAACACTTGCTCAGGTGAATCAGAATCATTTATATACCCTGCATGCCCTTTAACATGCTACCAATTAACCAATTGCCTTTGGCCACAGATGCGTAATTTCACGGCACAAGAAATTGTTGGGAGTGGGTGATCATTATAGGCCAAAACAATTAAATGAAAGCCAAAACTGGAAATGTACATTCTCATATATTCCTTTGTAAACTAGGACTGTTGTTATCGTTGAATATTTTAATTGTCACAATGATGAGGGTGAAAGTGTGTCAGTTTCATGGTTATTTAATACATTTGGCCAATATATTAATAAATTAATGATTTAAAAAAATGTTAATTAAATCTCCTTTAATGAATGTGGTTTTATAGGCTCTGTATGTACTTAAAAGGTATGTGTTTGCATTTTCTAAGTCAGTTCGGCCTTCCTCATTTGTGTGTATGCATGGTCTGAGGCAATTCTAAATTTGTTCGCAGAGTAAGAACAAATTCTGGTAAGAAAATATTGATGAATCCCGGATTTGTGCGTCAAACAATCGTACACACAGTTTAAGCACAGATTTGTGCGTACGCACTGTTTGTGAATGAGGCCCATTGTTATTGTCAAAGCGGATGAGATTTCACGCAATGAGTAGAGACTTGGAAGAGTACTAGATGTTTGCAAAGATGGAGATGGATTGGTACGGAAAGCCACTGTACAAATGGGAAACAGAAATCTTGGAAAAGATGGTCATAGACTTAGTAGTTCATCTATTCTTGAGCGTCCTAATCATAAATGAGTTGTGCTTGTAGAAAACAACTAAAATGTGTGATAATGGAACTAGTCTCTAAGCTTCTGCCAGTGAGGAGAGGTTAAAGTATCAGTTTGACCTAAGAGGTACAAGATACCAGAGTTTATCTCTGGAAGTTACTAGATTTATTTAAATGTTTTCATAAAAGTTATCATAAATCATAGTAACTTGGTGGGAGTGTAACTGTCTGAGAGACAGTTTTTACAGAGATTTCATTAAAATGTTTATTTTATATTTTTCAGTAATAATTTAATCAGTGTTTGAATTCATAGTCATTAAAATGTGTTAAAATGTAATAAATAAGTTGTTTAAAAGGGTAACTTGAATTTAAAACTGGATTAAAATACACTACCTCAAAAATAATTTTTCGTTAAAAAATCCAATGCTTTTGAATGCAAGTTTTATTTTGATTTTGAGTGTCACAGGCCAAATGAACAGAGTTTAGTGAAGGGCACACCTGATGCATTATGGGTCAGGAAACAATAGGCAGCAGAGAGAGAGAGACAACATGCCTTTATGTACGACAATGTATACGTCCGTTTCAAACGATGTTACCGTCACTGCCCACATACTACCATGCATCCTTTACGTTGGCATGGATGTTAACCAATATATCCACCAGGGGGCAGCCCAGAGTTAAAAGTTTATGACAACAAACTCAAAAACAAACATGTTTCCCCTGTGGAGGAGATATTGATAATGTACCTCTTGCATAAAAGACAAAAACAGAGGGAACTCAGTGGGAGGGCGCGAGGGTCGGCCCTGGGAGCGGAGCGGAGCCGGGAGGGCGGGCGGCTCCGCGGGGAGGGAGACCCGAGCCTCGGGAGTATGTGCGGGGCTGGGAGGGGGGGGCTCCGGGGAGGGAGGCCTCTGTGTTTGAGACGGGAGCGGGCGGCGGGAGGTCGGACACTCCCAGAGAGGGAAGAGGGAGAAATATAACAACATAAGATGAAATAGGAAAAACCTGTCTCCCTCTTTTATTTTATTTTCAGCGTTTCAGGCGAAAAAAGTTCCGTCATTGTTATTTCTTCTTCGTGTCTCACTAGAGCTACGTATCGGGTATTGACAGCAACACTGCCCCCACAGTTTCCGGTGGTACTGCTCCGTTTGGCCCGTATCTGTAAGCTTTATGGAAACGTGCAGAAATACGGACGAAATGAACGTGGAGCACGGACAGAAGGCTCTGTCCGTATCCGGATCCGTATTTAACGTTGAGCATAAATGGGCCTTTAGTCATCTTCCTCCTGCATAGAGCTCCATACGTCCCGCCTGTAACCTCGTATTGCTCATTGATTGGCTCTACCGTTATTTTGGTAACATGTGGTCCTCCCCAGCACCGCTCTCTCCACTGACTTTATGGGGGCGCGTCACCGTACAGTTCACGGCAGTTCGTGAGGGAACGACACATACGCGCGTCACCGTTAGCACTCCACACCGGAGCACCGAGTGTGAACGGTGAGTCGGTTGGTTTGGCAACTATTAGATCAATATCATATGCCAGAGAACATGAAATTCCACCTCACATGCTCCATCAGCAATCATAGATGTCATGTAGTGATGACACAGTTCAAATTAATGTTTGTAGTAAGATGACATGATAGAAACAGTCTGAATACATAAAGTGTAAACACTATAAATAATAGCTCCTTCAGTGACAGTCTTCAGCATCCATGGTGTGTGAAGGAGAGACTAAGGAGAATAGAGATCCACTGCTCCCAGTAAAAACACCAACACTGAGTCATATTTATGTAATAGATATTGGGTGTAAGTGCAACATTTTGCACACAGTTGTATTATAATGATTTTGGAGCATTTACATTGTTGTTGATTTATTTTATTCATGTTTAATGTGATGAAGCTGACTAACTTGTGTTGACATTATGGCTGTTCTTTAGCCTATATACATTCAGATGTTGTTTAATGAATTACACAATTGTAAAACATACAGTATGTTTTCCTCAGGCTACAACAATCAAAATCTATGACTGTTGCATCTCAAATTGTCCCACTGTTCACATGTCTTGCATCAATATATTTTTTGTCAGATGACAAGTAGTAGAGAGACTGGAGGAGATGGAGGAGATGGAGGAGGAGAGGCAGGAAGAGAGACAGAAGGAAATGGAAGAGAGACAGGAGGAGATAGAGGAGAGACAGGAGCCTCACAGGTGAGATTGAATCGTGAAGGATATATGTTGATAGTGAGATTCAGCATTGTGACTAGGGGTAAGTAAAAATATTGATTCATGCATAATATATGTTTTTACCCGATATCAATATCAATTCGGATCACTATTACCAACCCAACTGCAGACCGCAGGCTGGTACTGAAGTTAAGCCCCTTCGGAGTATACTGTTATTGTTATTATTATAGTTTACCCTGGGAAGCACATACGGACAGATGTGGTGAAGTTATCAGTGTATATTCATGTAACTGATAACATTAGAGAATACATTAACCAAGACATTCTTGTATTTAGTGTAGATATCTAAATATGCATTATAAAGCAGTGATCAGTTTCACATGACATGAAATTGCATTAAAAAATCATCAACGTACAGGTCGCCGCCATGGAGCACTTTTATGTCCCTACCAATGTGAAAATCAAACCTACGCCCTTGATCATGTTCTTTGATTTCTCCAGCTCTTTCAACACCATACAGCCTGCACTTCTGAGGGACAAACTGGAGAACATAGGGGTGGCTAATCACCTCACATCCTGGATCCTGGACTACCTCACGGACCGGCTGCAGTATGTCAGGACCCAGGACTGTGTATCGGACTTGGTTGTCTGCAGTACGGGGGGCCCGCAGGGGACGGTGCTGGCACCGTTCCTCTTCACCCTCTACACTGCAGACTTTTCATACGACACCCCCACCTGTCATCTGCAGAAGTTCTCTGATGACTCTACCGTAGTCAGCCTCATCACAGATGGGGACGACAGGGAGTACAGAGGACTGAACCAGGTCTTTGTGGACTGGTGCCTGAGGAACCACCTTCAAATCAACGCGGGGAAAACCAAAGAGCTGGTGGTGGATTTCTGCAGGCGCAGACTCCTCCTCTCAACATCCAGGGAAAGGACATTGAGATGGTGACATCTTATAAGTACCTGGGTCTTCATCTTAACAGTAAACTCGACTGGACTAATCACATAACAGCACTATACAGGAAAGGCCAAAGCAGACTGTACCTGCTGAGGCAGCTCAGGCTCTTTGGAGTGGCAAGCGGACCATTCATGCAAGCGGCATGTCAGCAGTGTGGACATATTTTAAGATAAGGGACGACCACAGAAGCAAGGCAGACTGCAAGCTATGTGCTGCCAAGGTGTCAAGAGGAGGAAAGGAGAATACGTCATTTAATACCAGCAACTTGATAAAACATCTCAAGACGCATCATAAAGCTGAGTATACGGAGTTTGCTAATGCTACTGCAAGACCACAACAGCCAACATTAGCTCAGGTTCTGCAAAAGCGACAGACAATGGCAAGAGACAACCCACGGGCTGTTAAAATAACGGAGGCTTTAACCCATTATATAGCTCTGGATGACCAGCCACTGTCAGTTGTAGAAGACGAAGGATTTCGCCGTCTTCTCGGCGCACTTGAGCCACGATATGAGATTCCTGGTCGCCATTACATCACGGATGTTATGATGCCAAAAGTATTTGACGAGGTAAAAAAACATGTTAGCGCCCTGGTGCACCGAGTTTCAGCCTTCAGTTTTACAACCGACATTTGGACGAGCAGTGTCTGTCCAATGTCTCTGCTCAGTTTAACCACAGAATGGATTGTGTGTATAATGAGTTCACTCGTCATCATGTCACACTGCACGCAAAACCGTTCCGGGGCTCGCACACCAGCCAAGCCATAGCGGGTGCTTTCAATAGCATGCTTCAGACCTGGGGAATTCCGAAAACATCTGTCCATGTTGTACTCTGCGACAACGCTAAAAATATGATAAAGGCCATGAGTGATGCAGAACTCCCCAGCCTACCTTGTACTGCTCACACTCTCCAGCTGGCGGTTCATGAAGGCCTTTTGTCACAGAGGAGTGTTGCTGATGTGGTGGCAACCAGGCGCAGAGTAGTTGGACATTTCAAACACTGTTCTGGCCTATTCCCGCCTCGAAGACATTCAATTTGAGAACAACCAGCCTGCCAAGCGACTCCAGCAAGATGTACAGACCCGCTGGAACAGTTCATTTTACATGATACAGTCCTTGGTTGAACAGAAACGGGCTCTGGGAATATTTGTCACTGAACATGGACTCCCTGATACTCTCATGGCTCACCAGTGGACACTGCTGGAGAAGGTGCTATCTGTTCTGGGTCCGTTCGAGGAGTTCACTCGAAAAGTGAGCTCTTCAGATGCCACAGCCGCAGTAGTCATTCCAGCGGTCACTGTGCTGCACAGATTTCTAACGAAGGAGACCGATGAAGACCATGGGATCAAAACGATGAAGGCAACCTTGGTTGTAGCCGTCAAGAAGAGATTCTCTGATGCGGAGGAAAACCCTCTCTACACCATGGCAACGCTGCTCGATCCCAGGTGAGTGTGTGTGTGTGTGTGTGTGTGTGTGTGTGTCTGTGTCTGTGCCTCTGTGTGTGACTGAGTGTAACTGTGTGTGATTGTGTGACTGTGTTTGTAACTGTGTGTGTGACCCTATGTGTGCATGTATGTGACTGTGTTTGTAACTGTGTGTGACCCTGTATGTGCATGTGTGTGACTGAGTGTAACTGTGTGTGATTGTGTGACTGTGCTTGTAACTGTGTGTGTGACCCTGTGTGTGACTGAGTGTGTAACTGTGTGTGATTGTGTGACTGTACTTGTAACTGTGTGTTACCCTGTGACTGAGTGTAACTGTGTGTGATTGTGTGACTGTGGTGACTGAGTGTAACTGTGTGTGATTGTGTGACTGTGCTTGTAACTGTGTGTGTGACTGAGTGTGTAACTGTGTGTGATTGTGTGACTGTGCTTGTAAGTCGTAACTGTGTGTGATTGTGTGACTGTGCTTGTAAGTCTGTGTGTGACCCTGTGTGTGACTGAGTGTAACTGTGTGTCATTGTGTGACTGTGCTTGTAAGCCCGTGTGTGACCCTGTGTGTGACTGAGTGTAACTGTGTGTGATTGTGTGACTGTGTGTGTGTGTGTGAGAGAGAGAGAGAGAGAGAGAGAGAGAATGAGGGAAGGAGAGACCGATGACATGCTAAAAAGTTCATTTTAGGGATTTTACTTTCATTTAATCAATAATTTGATCATTTTACTTTTATAGCCAAAATGGCAAGCATACCCATCGTCAACTAATCTTTTCCCCTCTCTGTTATAGGTATAAGAATCGTTTTTTCTCCAGCACCACCACCACTGAAAATGCCAAAGAGATGCTGACACTTGAGCTGCAAAGGTTTCCTGGAGAAGCGGACCAGCAGGACGATCATGACCTGAATGAACCACCTGCAAGAAAACGCTGTGACCAGGCCAGTAGCAGTCTAGACAGCATATTTGATGAAATCGCAGGTGAGCAAGCATCAACATCACTGGCCAGAGCTGCAGTAGGTTCTACTGCACAACTAGAGGCATATCTTGGAGAGACCACGATTTCCCGGGAAGAGAACCCACTAGAGTACTGGGCGGTTAACAGAATCCGGTTCTCTACTCTGGCTAAAATGGCATGCAGATACTTGTCAGCACCATGCAGTAGTGTTGACAGTAGGCTGTTCAGCTCAGTGTCACATATTGTGAATGAAAGCAGAAACAGGCTCACTGCTGATCATGCAGAGATGATTCTTTTCATCAAAAAGAACCTGCCTCTCACGTTCCCAAAAAAGGTTTAGTTCAGAGACCACACACAGATAGCACCTTCTCCAGCACTGTCCAAGAGACCACACACAGATAGCACCTTCTCCAGCACTGTCCACTGGTGAGCCATAAGAGTCAGTATGCTGACTGAAATAGTTTGATATTTTGTTTAATTGACTCTCCAATAGTTTAATTCACATTTTTTTATCTGAAAGCTGGAGACAGTACTTCATAGTGTAATTGATATTTTGTTTGATTCAAATGTGGAGACTGCAATAGTTTTCCTGGTATTTTGTGTTATTGAAAGCTGGAGACAGTACTTAATACTTGTTTACATGATATTTTGTTTGATTCAAATGTGGAGACTGCAATAGTTTTCCTGATATTTTGTGTTATTGAAAGCTGGAGACAGTACTTAATACTTGTTTAAATGATATTTTGTTTCATACAAATGTGGAGACTGCAACAGTTTTCCTAATATTTTGTGTTATTGACAGCTGGAGACAGTACTTAACACTTGTTTAAATGATATTTTGTTTGATTCAAATGTGGAGACTGCAATAGTTTACCTGATATTTTGTGTTATTGAAAGCTGGAGACAGTACTTAATACTTGTTTATATGATATTTTGTTTGATTCAAATGCAGAGGTGGGTAGTAACTAGTTACATTTACTTGAGTAACTTTTTGGATAAATTGTACTTTTCAGAGTAGTTTTAATGCAAAATACTTTTTACTTTTACTTGAGATATATTGTTTTAAAGCAACAATACTCATACTTGAGTACAATATTTGGCTACTCTACCCACCTCTGAGTACATAATTATATATATATATATATATATATATGTACAGTATATATAAGAATATATTTGTGTTTCTTGTGCCTTGATTTATGTTATGTTTGTAAAGATTTAATTTATTTTTGTTTTAAAGGGGTATCATTTAAAATACATGAATTTGCATATTGTTATTTTTGATTGATTGATTACGTTCATGTTCTTATTTTACAAATAAATCAGACGTTACTCAACAGTTACTCAGTACTTGAGTATTTTTTTCACCAAATACTCTTTTACTCTTACTCAAGTAATTATTTGGGTGACTACTTTTTACTTTTACTTGAGTAATATTGTTCTAAAGTATCAGTACTCTTACTTGAGTACAATATTTGGCTACTCTACCCACCTCTGTTCAAATGTGGAGACTGCAATAGTTTTCCTGATATTTTGTGTTATTTAAAGCTGGAGACAGTACTTAATATTTGTTTAATTGATATTTTGGTTCATACAAATGTGGAGACTGCAATAGTGTCACTGGTGATATTTTGTGTTACTGAAAGCTGGAGACAGTACTTAATACTTGTTTAATTGATATTTTGTTTGATACAAATGTGAAGACTGCAATAGTGTCACTGGTGATATTTTGTGTTATTGAAAGCTGGAGACAGTACTTCATAGTTTAATTGATATTTTGTTTAATTCAGATTGGAGACTGTGCAATCGTTTCATTGATATATTAAGTTAACTGTGCAAAAAGTTTTATTGTTTAATTTGTCAAATGTCATTGAAATTTTCTTAAATGGACACTATGGACACTTTATAAACACCACTATAAGCATTGCTGTCCCCCTTGTTGTTGTTTATTTGCACATACAATATTCACTTTGCACTAAATATGCTCCCTTTAATCCACTGCTCACTTTTTATCCACTGCTCATTATTATTAGGGCCCGAGCGACGACAACGTCGTCCGTGAGGACCCTATTGTAATTGCGCTGTTTATTATTATTATTAGGGCCCGAGCGACGACGAAGCCACAATTAAATCATATCAACACCAAATTGATAGTCTGAATAAAATCATCCTGATATTGAGCTGTGTTAGAATTAACAGCTGCGCAAAAATATAGGCTACCTAGTCTCCCTCTTTAAAAAACAAAAAGGAAAATCCCTCAAACACCATGAAGTGTAGACATGATAGGCTACTTTCCACATTTCCAGCAGCAAAGCTGTCAATTAGGCCCATTATCTTTAACAGGGATCATTTCCTCCAACAAAACAAAATGTTGGCACTAATTAATGGTGCTATTAAGTGTCCGCAAATGATCAGTTTCTTTCTTATGAAGGGGTGGGATGAAAGTTCGACTTCTTTCCACTCCTTTTTGAACAATCTTTTCATTGTCTGTTGTTGTTGCTTTCTTTTCTTTTTTAATGTTCAAAATAAACTTTCAAATCAAAATCAATCAAATGAATTAAACTTCCCGTCATGACTGGGCTGCATTTCTGTCAGCGGAGTCATTTTTTTCCGAACAGCTGATTGGCCAGTGGGTGGTGCTTTTTCTAGGATCAGATTCAACCCTGAACTTACCCTGCTCCGGAGCAGGATAGCCGTTGAGAGTAAGTTACCATGGTGATCTACCCCGATAAGAACTGAACCGGCTTCGTGAGACCGAAAACCCAGGGTTAACCCTGAAGTTACCTCGCTAAGACATTAATCCTGCTTCGTGATACAGGCCCCAGGAGACCTGCAAGGTCCCTATTGTTTTTCTCCTGATTATTAGGGACCGAGCCCGAAGGCGAGGACCCTATTGTTTTTGCTGTGTTTATTGGGGACCGAGCCCAAAGGCAGAGGACTGCTCACAGAGCAGTCCTCGCCAAAGGCGAGGACCCCCCCTATTATTTTTGCTGCGTTTATTCTTACAGAGCAGTCCTCGCCAAAGGCGAGGACACTATTGTTTTTGCTGTGTTTATTATTATTCTTTATTCTTTCTCCCGCCGCCCCTTTGAACTGGAATTTGACCCCCTAAACATGCTCAAAAACTCACCAAAATTGGCACACATATCAGCATTAATAGAAGACAATAAGAACAACCCCAGGTTTCTTTTCAGCACTGTAGCCAGGCTGACTGAGAGTCAAAGCTCTATTGAGCCTTGTATTCCTTTAGCCCTTAGCAGTAATGATTTTATGAGCTTTTTTAATGACAAAATTCTAACTAGTAGAGGCAAAATTCATGACCTCCTGTCCTCAGATA
>NC_065514.1:37878960-37879758 GCF_006386435.1 Epinephelus moara
TTGATCAAGATTTGTCTTTTAATTCTCATTTAAAACAAACCTCACGGACTGCATTTTTTCATCTGCGTAACATTACGAAAATTAGGCCTATCCTGACCCGAAAAGATGCAGAAAAATTGGTCCACGCTTTTGTTACCTCTAGGCTGGATTACTGTAACTCTCTATTATCAGGTAGCTCTAGTAAGTCCTTAAAAACTCTCCAGCTAATTCAGAATGCAGCAGCACTTGTACTAACAGGAATCCAGAATTGAATTTAAAATCCTACTGTTAACTTATAAAGCTCTAAATGGTCAAGCTCCGTCATACCTTAGAGAGCTCATAGTGCCTTATTATCCCACCAGAACACTGCGCTCTGAGAACGCAGGGTTACTCGTGGTCCCTAAAGTCTCCAAAAGTAGATCAGGAGCCAGAGCCTTCAGCTATCAGGCTCCTCTCCTGTGGAATCATCTTCCTTACGGTCCGGGAGGCAGACACCGTCTCCACATTTAAGACTAGACTTAAGACTTTCCTCTTTGATAAAGCTTATAGTTAGGGCTGGCTCAGGCTTGCCCTGTACCAGCCCCTAGTTAGGCTGACTTAGGCCTAGTCTATAATACACCGGGCACCTTCTCTCTCTCTCTCGTATTCTATTACTGCATCTTGCTAACTCGGCCATTCTGGATGTCACTAACTCGGCTTCTTCTCCAGGGCCTTTGTGCTCCACTGTCTCTCAGATTAACTCATATCGCAGCGGTGCCTGGACAGCGTGATGTGTGTGGTTGTGCTGCTGCCGTGGTCCTGCCAGATGCCTCCTGCTGC
>NC_065514.1:37880048-37886267 GCF_006386435.1 Epinephelus moara
TACTGTTAATTTATTATGCTGATCTGTTCTGTACGACATCTATTGCACGTCTGTCTGTCCTGGAAGAGGGATCCCTCCTCAGTTGCTCTTCCTGAGGTTTCTACCGTTTTTTTTCCCCATTAAATGGTTTTTTTTTGGGGAGTTTTTCCTTATCCGCTGCGAGGGTCATAAGGACAGAGGGATGTCGTATGCTGTAAAGCCCTGTGAGGCAAATTGTGATTTGTGATATTGGGCTTTATAAATAAAATTGATTGACTGATTGAAATGGCGACATAGCGGCCCCTAGAAAATTTCGTGCCTCATGCCCCGCCTGTGAGTTTCACCTACAGGCATGAAAATTGGTGGGCTCATAGAACATGCCAAGACGCACAGAAAATACTCTTGGAGCCATGCCGTAAACCCAATAGGAAGTCGGCCATTTTGATTTGAATTTTTTACATGTTTGAACGAACTCCTCCTAGGGATTTCGTCCAATCGACTTCAAATTTGGTACAGATCATCCTGAGAACATGCTGATCAAAAGTTATTAAAAGCTTTACTCTATGTGAAGGGGCGTGACCGCTAAGGTGTGACAAATTTTGGCGATTTTTCGTTTTCTCGCCATTGAATTTCGAACGATTCTCACTCCGACATACTTGATTTCATCAGCTTCAAACTTGCTGGACATGATGATGGCTCCGCCCTGAACGCCCCGATATGTTAATATCCCACCTTATTCATAGCGCCCCCCGGTGGTAACAGGAAATGATCAGTTTTTACTTTAACATGTACTGATGCCACAAACTTCACCGCATCAACTTCATTCCACTTCTGATGCATGCAGAACAAGTTGGTGAAACTACCTTATGAACGCTGTGAAGCTACGTCTAATGGTGTCCGTGTGGCAGCGTGGCGACTATCGATCCCTCACCACCAAATACGTTTGGCTTTTTGATGGCTTCAACGACCTCATCTCCTCATGAAAATTGATACATAGGTCAAGAATGGCGAGCTCTTGCATCTGATAGGGGTGTCGCCCATGGGGGGGACAAAATGCCTCTATAGCGCCCCCTTGAAATTTTCAAAAACCCCTCCCCATTGGGTTGTTTTTGGAGTTGGAACATGAAAATTGGTACACATGTGTATGTTGTCCAGACGCACATAAAAGTCTCTGGCACCAATAGTCTACGCCAAACAGGAAGTCGGCCATTTTGATTTTGACTTGTCATTTTGGCATGATTTCCACATGTTGTATTTTAACAAACTAGTCCTAGGGATTTCATCCAATCGACTTCAGATATTTTACAGATCATCCAGAGACCATGCTGATTAAAAGTTATTAAAAGCTTTTCTCTGTGTTAAGGGGCGTTGCCTCCATGGCACCACCACATTTGATCCATCCCCATGCATATTGAAGCAGCTCTCTCTCCCACATACTTCATCCAAACTGCTTCAAAATTTCTGTACATGATAAGAGCCCTGCCCTCAATGCCTACATATGCTCGTAGGAAATCTTGCTCATACTGCCCCCTTGTGGAAACAGGAAATGCCCTATTATACATTGACATTGTTCGATTTGCTCGAAACTTCACATGTGACGACGGTCCACCCTGAACGCACCTGCCCACATCTGGTTACGCTCGTAGCGCCACCTGGTGGATGAACGAAACATTGCGTTTTTTCGCTCCTGCCAGGTTTTTTCTCCCTTCTCGCTCCGCGCCACAGCCCCACATGCCTCAGGCCCCCGCGGCTACATGGGGGAGCGAGGGCCCGATCACAGCTGCTTGCAGCTTTAATTATTATTATTATTTATTGCTGTTTCTTGCATTTTTTGTACGTTTTTTGCATGCCTAAGTTTTTAAATATTGATATCCTTAATCTGACTCTTTCCCCTTAACTGCTGTAACACTGGAATTTCTCAATTGTGGGATCAATAAAGGTGTATCTTATCTTATTTTATCTTATCTTATTGTGATTTGGTAGTCATGCACCTGCTCCTCAGAGTTGCTCTAATCTAATTAGTGGCACCAGTTGATCACACTTGGTAGGAATCTGTCTGTGTCTATATGTGTTCTGTGAAGCAATCGTGTAGTGCTGATGTTGTCCAGCGGTTTATCATACAGCTGCAAAAGGTAGACAGTCTATCTTGTAGGTAGTCCGTATCTTGTAGACATGAAATTTGTCACACAGCCAAGAAGCTTCATCAAATTTAACCTGATTGTGAATGCTGAATCGATTACATTATTTAACATGTTTTTAGCTTAGTTTATAATGTAATCATTTTCTCATAATGTAAAGTTATCACATTATGTGCAAAACTGTAATTACATTGTACACTATTGATTTTATTATATTGTGTCTGATTATTATATTAGACATCTGAATGATTAGATTATGCACATTGATTACATTAAGAGTTGCTACACATGTCAAAGGGGAGAAACAAGACAGAACAGTATACAAAGAGATGAACAAACAATATAAGTGGCTCTGACACAGTCCATACCTGGGAGTAGACTCTGTTCTGCCAGTGTCTCTGACTTGACATGACTGCCCCGATCTGGAACATGCCATGTGCGACCGGAAGTATCCCAACATCTAGCTGAAGGAACTTCTCTGGATGGTTGTTGTTGGGCAAAACAGAGATGTCCATCCTGGCTATGTTGCTCCCTTCACACTAACTGCTTCATCCGGCTGGATGCACATGCTCACTACAACTTGCAAGCTCTGTAATAATTCATGAAGAGCAAGATATTTATGAGCCTGTATCACTTGCAGGTGTGTGTAACCCAACCTGACCATTAAGGGCCTGATGCTGGGGACAGACAGACAGAGAGAGAGAGAGAGAGAGAGAGAGAGAGAGAGAGATTTTAAAATTGACTTTTATTCCAGGGTTACTCCTGTTTACACAGCCATTTTACAGAAACTACAAACTACAAAATATACTTTAAGAGACTACAGCAGCAAAAAACACACAGAAAAACCTGCAAAGCCACATCAGGACTGCATCAGAAATTGAGAACCAAGGAGTTCTCCCACACAGAACAAAACACCTCCTGCACCCCCCAAATGTTGATAAAAACATCTATCATGTCAGTCAGGCTGTAAAAAACAAACTTCACCCTGAGCCGAGCTGCCAGCATCCCCTTCAACATCCTGACTACATCCTGTGACCCCTGACCCCTCACACAGTTCTTCCTAGTTTTCCAGACAGCTAGCTTGGCCAACCCTGAAAGGTAATTAATCAATGTATGTGTGGATCTTTTCTTTGCTGTGTACTGGGGACCGTAAATGAAAAGTGGATGGAGAAATGTTCTACTGAACCCTGAAACCAGTCCTGTAGCTGTCTGAACACCCTGCTGAGCCTGGAGCACTGAATGAATAGATGCTGAAGTGTTTCTGTCTCTGAGCAGAAAGGACAACTGTCCCTTGTACTGGGATCTAGGTGCACCAGATATCTGTTTGTAGCTATGGCCCCATGTACGATACTCCACTGGAGGTCACCCGTCCGTTTGTCAACGGGAGCTTTGTATAGGGACCGCCAACAGCCCCTTGGGGACGATCCAACGCCAAAAAATTCAGTCCACCCCAGCACCTTCACCCCTGCCAGCGAGTGTAAGTTTGAAACCTTTACAGTGAGGTAGTACATGGCTTTTTTCCGCCACTGACTCAAAGTCCCCCAGCTCTGGGGTCCTGGGAGACAGCAGGGTGTCCTCCTCATCCTGCCACCCCCCAACAGCAGGAGAGACAGCCAGGGAAGGAAAGACATACTCATGTTCATCATCCCACTGGTCAGAGAGAGTATGGTCTTCAGCAAATACTCTGAGGGCAGCTGGCAGGGAAGCACAGACCTCCTCCACTAGCCTGAGCAGCAGCCTGTTGGAGCGGATGTTAAGCAGCTTAGTCAGACCAGGGATGGACGACTTCATTAGGTGACCCAGCTTCAATTTGCGAGCCTCTTTCAGTCTGGATCTCAGGCTAACAGATGACAGGACCTGAGAGGAGATGAAACTGGTTCAAAAGAGGGGCTCCTCAAAGCACCACATCCCAGGTGTCCCCACAGCCTTTCTGTGGAATGAGATGACCTGCCATGCCTGTAAAACAGACTGGTAAAAAGGTGTCAAACCAGTCGAGTCTATGGACTGGGGCTTGAGCAGGAAGATGTGTTTGTCAAGTCCTAAGCATCCAGCTCTCCTCAGCAGCAGACAGGCAGTGTCCATCCAAGGCAGGCCGAAGTCATACAACAGTTTTTGAGCTGTCTACAGTCTGAAGGCTGCGGTACAGGATGCGATGTCCACCAGGCCCTGTCCTCCCTCCTGTACGGGCAGGTATAGCACTGACGAGCACAACCAGTGCTGCCCAGACCAGAAGAAGTCCACAATTGCCCTCTGAACCTCTTTGATCAGACCTCTTGGTGGAGGCAGGACTACGAGACTGTGCCAAAGGGTCGAGGCAACCAAGTTATTAACGATCAACACCCTGCCCCGAAAGGAAAGCTGCGGAGCAGCCATTTCCATTTAGACAGTCTAGCACACACTTTCACCACAGCACCCTCCCAGTTCTGCCTCTGAAACACTTCAGTTCCCAGAATAATCCCCAATACCTTCATGCCCTGCCACCCCCAGCTGAGATTTCCTGGTAGCAGAGGAATCCACCTATCTGTCCACCGCCTAACCAGCAAACCCTCACTCTTCCCCCAGTTTACCTCGGCTGGAGATGCCCTCTCATATAGCTCTAAACTGCTAACCAACAGAGCCACATCCCTCTGGTCTCTCACAAAAACATTGATGTCATCTGCGTAGGCAGATATCACCAATCAGGGGCGCTGTGGCAAACCTGATAGCATAACACCTGACAGCTTTGATATCAACCTTACCAGTTAACCACCTTAACTGTGGTTCAATGGCTAAGGAGTACAGCAATCCAGAGAGGGGACACCCCTGCCTATTGCCTCTCTGAACCTGCACTGGACAGCTCAGCCTTCCACCCACCATCACCAAACAAGAGGCATCCTTATAGAGCAATCTCAACAAAGACATAAAACCCTCTCCAAAGCCAAAAGCTCTCAAGGTGGAGAAAAGAAAATTATGGTCATCTCTGTCAAAAGCTTTTTCTTGATCTAATGAAATGACCCCAACATCAATATTGTACAGCTTGCAGATATCGAATAAGTGCCTCATGAGGAAGACATTGTTCATGATGGATCTGTCCGGTACACAATATGACTAGTCCCTGTGAATTAATACATCCATAGTTTTTCAGCCTGTTTGAAAGCACTTTTGAGAGGAGTTTATAGTCCACACACAGCAGAGCCACTGGTCTCCAGTTCTTAAGAAGAGCCAAATCTCCCTTTTTTGGCAGAAGTGAGAGGACTGCATGGCAGAAGTGAGAGGACTGCATGACGACAGGAAGCAGGTAACAGTCCCATCTGAGAGCACTCCTGCACCACCTGCCACAGGTCAGCTCCCAAACACCTCCAGAAATGCTGTTAAAAGTCCACAGGCAGCCCATCCAGTCCAGGAGCTCTACCAGGAGCCATCTGACCCACAGCAGCAGTAAGCTCCTCCAGAGAGATGTCAGCATCCAGGGCAGCCCTGCCACTGGAGCCCAGCTGAGGAAGGCCCTGCAGCAGCTCATCCACACAGTCACTGCTACAGTCCTCCATCCCAAAGAGGGTGCTGTAAAACTCCACAGCATGCTGCCTCATCTGGACTCATCAGGAAGGCGTAGACAGACCATCTGTTTGGCCTGAGGGACGGACCTCTCCAGGTTAACCCTATGGGCCCCAACGACGCATAGTGAATCCAGAGTTCTTCTTTATTTATAAGCCACGCATATCATGTGAAACAGCGGAACCGTAGCTTTCTGACAAGACCAAGCACTTGTCGGTAGTCCAATGTTTTCACAGCAGAAAAAAATTATAAAGTTACACTAAAATTATGTATAACAGAGCTTTCATATAGCTATGCACCCACATTACTCTTAGATGGATTACTCGCGAATGCAGGCTCGCACAGAAATGCCACGCATATGACTTGAAAGTGCAGGACCAGAGCTTTCCAGTGATACCACACACATGATTGTGCTGTCATCCCATCATGCTATAAATCCAGATCAATTGTCTACAAAATAAAAACCTGACGAATTTCTTTACAATCCATGATACAGATCTTGTTATCAGTCACTTCATATAGTGAGGAATATCGTATCTTACCACGTCTTAGGCTTGCGTGTGTTTCT
>NC_065514.1:37886393-37895484 GCF_006386435.1 Epinephelus moara
AGTGACAGAATGTTCCAGCATCATGGTTCTTATATTGCCAGATTCCAGAGAGTCTCCCCTCTTCATATATGGCAGAATATGTCTACTTCCAACTTGCTATGGTGAGATACATGTAAAAATGTAAGAATTTAGTCACATGGATTTGTTTTTTTCATTGATATAAAAATTAATATAAAATACAGGCACATAGAAGGACATGGGATGATGGCAAATCTGGATTGCCCCGATTGTCCTGAAAAAAAAGATATAGCATGTGTATATGGCCTTTATAATGACTGTGATAAGAGCTTAAAAGTAAAGACAGTAAAAATACACCAAAAAAGACCTAGGGTCCATATTAAAGAAGAAGGATGTGGGTGCGTCCATGTCTCTGACACTGATGAAACGTAACCTGACCAAAGCCCCTTTAGCCCTCTCATGTAGAAATGAGCGTAGTTCCTGTTTTTTCTGCTGAAGCCTCTGACTGTCTGTGCTATTATGAATGAATAAACTGTTCTCCAAAGACCTGATTTCCTTTCCTAAATTCTCAACTACCTTCTTAAGGGCTCATTTATGCTCCCTTTATGCACGAAAATGTATACGTCCGTTTCAAACGATGTTACCGTCACTGCCCACATATTTCCATGCGTCCTTTACGTTGGCATGGTTGTTAACCAATATATCCACCAGGAGGCAGCCCAGCGTCAAAAGTTTATGACAACAACAAACTCAAAAACAAACATGGCGACTGTGGAGGAGATATTGATAATGTACCTCTTGCATAAAAGACAAAAACAGGGGCAGCACTGTAGGAGGCGGTGGTCGGTGAGGCCGTTAAATACATCGCGACTGGAGGACGGAGAATTCTTTTCTCTAGTACTGCCGATGAGAGAAATTGAATTGTTATTTCTTCTTCGTGTCTCACTAGAGCTACGTATCGGGTAGTGACAGCAACACTGCCCCCACGGTTCCCGGTGGTACTGCTCCATTTGGCCCGTATCCATAAGCTTTATGGAAACGTGCAGAAATACGGACGAAATGAACGCGGAGCACGGACAGAAGGCTCCGTCCGTATCTGGATCCGTTTGATCCTCCACACATCTACTACAGCTGATTCTGAGATGACCTGTGATAGTGAAGTGGATGAATGTAAATGAGGTTCCTCTCCTGTCCTGTCTAATGTAAAGTTTATGGTATAGTTCCAGTCCCCACCCATCACTACACACCATTGGCGGCTGCTGGTCTTTCAAACAGGGGAAGTTCACTGTAAGTTTACATCATAAAATTTGTCATATTGTAGCGAGGCAGTAACTTATAAAAGGAACATTTAATTGAAGCCATTTTTCAACCACACTCATGCCATAGAACCACAGCAAAACACACCTCAAAGATTTTCAGATGGGTTTAAACACCTGAACTGTACTGTGTGAACGGTGAAAATGAGCTATATCGCGGGGCGTCGGTGGCTTGGTGGGTGGAGCAGGCGCCCCGTTTGCAGGGCTGTTGCCGCGGCGGCCCGGGTTCGACTCCGGCCTGTGGCCCTTTGCTGCGTGTCTTTCCCTCTCTCTCTCTCCCCCCTTCATGCTTAAGCTATCCTATCAATTAAAGGGTAAAACGCCCAAAAAATATCTTAAAAAAAAAACAAACTAGAAAAGCACTCGGAGAGTGCAGACCTCCGCCAAGCAGCTCGGATTTCCCGCCATTTTATTATTTTATCCACTTCACTTCAACCGATCACCACCAAAATTTTATCATCTGTTCCTTGTCCCATTATCAACCTTTCCTGAAAATTTCATCCAAATCCGTTAAGAACTTTTTGAGTTATTTTGCAGACAAACAAACAAACAGACAAACACCGGCGAAAACATAACCTCCTTGGCGGAGGTAATGAGCTATATCGCTTATGGAAATTGGCTTAGGTGCATTACCGCCATCTTCTGCAGCCGTTCACCTGTGTGAATAGGCTCTATGCACGGCAGCTCGTGACGTGTTTTCCGATAAAACATGCCTGCCTGACAACTTCCGCTGAGCGTAGAACCCTTTGCTAATATAGGAATGCTCGTCATATTGTAGGTTAAAACAACGTTAAAACTACATTCCTAATTTTTCAATACATTTTTTCTTGATTTTTGTGTATTTTGTTGTTTAAGTGTCGATGTTTACCTTGTGTCATGACCGCAAAACGAGGTAAACTGTCTTTTCAAAGAAGGGAGGCCAGCACATCAGGGCACCACTGCTGCGTGCTGCTGTGTACAGCTTCAGCTAAGTGTAATTCTGTTCTTAGCTTCCACACATTTCCCCAAAACACTGAACTACAGAAGAGGTGGTTGGTCCAAATAAGACATGACAACTTCACCATTACGAATCACACCAGAGTCTGCAGCCGACATTTTCAAAGTACAGACCTGATTGAGCCTTCAACTCCAGCCGGACGCCGACGTCTGAAAAACGGAGCTGTGCTATTGTAACCCTATCTTTCAGGCAGCAAGCCCCAGCGAGGTCTCTGCATTGTGTTAGGTGAAGTATACCGGGGCGGCAGGGGAGACAGGGAAACAGGGACTCAAACTGGTGGTTGAGGCGGAGCAAACTTCCCTCACTTATTGGCCTTACGAGACACACAACAAACTGTGCTCAGTTTCCAAGGCACATATTAACACTTGAATTAAATTAAATATCAAATACAGAATAAAATAAACTTCAGCTGCCTCTGTTACAGTTACTGATTAGCCAGCTACAACACAACTAGCTCCACACAGTTAGTGCATCACTCTTGGGACTGGTGTGTTTAATAAAATTACAACAGACAGTTATGTTAATAGCTTAAAGCCTCAGTGTGTAAAAATGGTGAGTAACAGTGACATCAGCGGTCAAATTCTAGATTGCAGCGCTCACTCACGCTCACTCGTGCTCACCCCTCCCATTGGGTAAGTGACAGTGGCCTCGTAGGACAAAAAGCCTTGCGCAGACAGCAGAGATGGCATCATCCACGAGTTTTTCGAGTTTTTCAGGAGTATCTAGCGACGAGGTGAATATTTATTTAGGAATCTAAACCATGTTACGATATGTTATAGCTTACCAGTGAGATATAGGTTATCTGTGAGATATATGTTAGGAGTGTTTTATTTCTAATTGTTTTGGTAACACGAGCAAACATTAGCACAGTAATGCTAAAATAACACGTTTTATGTGATAGTCACGGCACAGTGCGGCAAATATAGGTTGGTACGATTATAATATATGCCTTACCAGAGTGTTCTTCCACAGGACACAGGGAGAGGAGGAAGAGGAAGAGGGAGAGGGAGAGGAGGAAGACCAGGGAGAGGAAGGGGGCGAGGGGGTAAAGGCGGTGCAGGAACGGCCAGGCGAGGAGGTAGTATCTCGGCTACCCAGAGGGAAGAGGAGGAGGAGAGGGTGGCAGCCTTCGCAGCAGCACGAGAGGAATCAATAGATTAGGCTGTAGGCTAGGCTAACCATTTAGCTGTAGCTCTGGGAAAACGTTAGCCAAGGCTAGGATAACGTTAGCACGTAAACGTAGCAGTCGCTCGAACTTAGACAAGAGGGAAAAGTAGTTGCAAACATGAAGCCAAAATGACTTAACCGTCTCCAGTGACGGCAAGTTCTAGGTAAACGCCAAAGGTGAAGCATGTATTCGGCCACTGTATTCAAATATGGCGACGCAAGAGGGCAGCCTCCAGCAGACCGTGCCCTGCCTGTGTATAGAGAAATTATTCTAAGCCTATGAGAAAGCTTCCATTTGTATGTGAATTGCATGCAGTAAATATATATTTATGAAAGCAATAGTTGATATTTACTAATAAACAACAACGTAAATTACACATTGTAACTTTAAATAAAGTGGTTTCATTAGTACAGTGTTTGGGAACCCTCCTTACCTTATGAGACTGTAGTGTAATGTACTGATTTACTGTAGTGTTTATACTGTACCTTTAAGTTGACCTTTAAAGATACGTGTTGAAGCAATGTACTCTGTGCACTAACAAATCACACACTGGTTTATTATTTCATGTATTCTTATGACACACATACACTCATTGAGCACTTAAGCATTGTGGTGGAGAAGTACCTAGGATTCACTGTGCATCATTTCTAAAAAATAGCATGAGGATGGGCTCAGAAACATTGGTGGAAAGTTAGGGGAAATTCCAGCTTGTCCTGATATGACTCTAGAGGAGGCGGGCTTAGGCCCAATCCCATTTCTCATTTTCGCCCCTACCCCTACCCCGACCCCGACCCCTCTTTTTCGAGTGCCCCTTGCCCCTTGCAACAAAGTTACAGGGGGTAGGGGTTGAAATATTCCCCTATGAAATGGGACAACCCTTCATACCCGGAAACGTCATCATTAGTCGTCAGTGACGTCATAAAAAGACGTGACAAGTATGTTGCCGGGGAAACCTCACAACTAGCAATTTTTTTGTTATGTTTGTTAGAACAAATGTATATAATACATTGAAACGACATTTCCGATGGTTATCATAGTCTTAAAATCTTTAGTTACGAAGAAAATACAATAATATTTATGGTTTTCTTTCATTGCCTCTGAAGCCTTCCCTGCCATCTTGCCGGTAATTCACAAGGCATTCTGGGAGATTTCTCGTAGCACTCGCTTTGAAGTGTGCCTCTGAAAAAACTCAGTTTGGAGGGCCATATAGCCCTAGCACTCCGCCCTTCCCCTCTGCCTCAATGAGAATCGGGACATCCCTACCCCTATGCGTGAACACGCAAAACGGAGGGGTAGGGGCAAGTGGTAGGGTTAAGGGGTGTATTGGGATTGGGCCATAGACTGCCCAGAAAAGCATTACACGGTGAAATTGGCTCCAAGGGAGAAAAGGAGAGCGGGGATACTATTATGTACGAGTGCAAGTAAAGAGGCGGCCATCAGGGGGAGAATGGAGAAATGTGACACCGTTATGGTGGGTAGGGCTAAAAGAAAAAGTGGAAACTCAGCAGAAATGTGACACCGTTATGATCAGCGCCAAGTGGGAAGGGTTAAGGAAAAAGACGACTCAGCAGAAATCTTCACAATAAAAACAAGTGCGCAGACAAAGAAATTCCAGTCCTGCTCCGGAGCTTGACTCACGAGCTGTATTGTGCTGTTGCCTGCATGCACATTAAACTCAGTTGCACCTGATTCTACGTGTCTCCAGTGATTCTTTGACCTCTGAGTATTTGAGTTAACGACACTTAATAGAAAACAAAGTAAGTTTGTTCGGGAAGTAGCAAACGAGGTCGGGAGCCTTCTGGCCCGGCTCCAGGCCTGGAATTCTGCTTCTACAATTGTTCTGTAGTTCTGGATCTGTGGAGAGTTGATTATTTTATACAATAAAAAGTAGCATTTGTCTTACTTTTAGATTGAGGTAAGCTTGTGGTTACACGTGAAGCGCATGGTTGGTTGGTCGGTGTGAGAAATGTGTCGAAGAGAAAGAGAATGCATCAGGTGTGCTTAAATACTTTGGGGCGGAAATGGGATGTGTTCGAGTTTAGTTTAGTTTAGTTTATTTAGTCCTTTGCAAGGAAATTCTTTTTACAGTCAGTGCAAAAGCATTAGCAGACAAACGAGGGTTACATGACGTTAACAATTGCATAAACGTACAAACACACCAAAGGCTGGAACATTGTCAGACAGATGTTATTCATACATTTGGATGTGTTCGAGGCGTGGTCTTTGTTCCTGAACCTAGTTATAAAACTACATATAATTCTTTTGTTTCTATATGATACCTCAGTCTTTCATATATATATATTTTTTCCCATAGTCTTAACTATATGAGAGGTCAAAGCTATTGGTCTATAACTTTCTGCCAAACTTGGATCCTTACCTGGCTTACATATGGGAACAATAACTGATTGTTTCCACTGTGAAGGAAGATATCCTATTTCCCATATTGTTTTTATTATATACTTTTAATAATATTTCTTTACTCATATCACTTAAACTAACTAACATACAATAGCTTATTTGATCTTTCCCTGGCATTGTTTTCCTAGCCTTGTTCAATGCACTATTTAGCTCTGTTATTGTAAACATTATATTTATCGCACTCCCATCCTCCCTATCATCTTGCAGTGCTTCTGTGTTTCTTGCTACTGTTCTCTCTCTGTCCCCTCTCCTCATTATTTATATTTCCGGTACTACGTACCTTGACAAAGGTCCCTACTAATAATTTTCTTTATCTTTACAATCTATTACTAAGTTTTCTCCATATTTCATTATAGGATACCCATATTCTTCCTATTCTTCTTAATCGTACCCAATACATGATTTAACAACGTAGTTCTGCCTAGAGATTTACAATATATCTTCCAATAATCTCTTTAAATTTTTAAAAAAAATATTTTCCTGACTTCTGCCTGCCTTATTTTATATTCAATTAAAGTCTGGATTGTACCGGTTTATTATTATTATTATTATTATTATTATTATTATTATTAGGGTTCTAACCCCAAAGGGGTAGAACCCTTCTAAGATTGTACCGGTTTATTATTATTATTATTATTATTATTATTAGGGTTCTAACCCCGAAGGGGTAGAACCCTTCTAAGATTGTACCGGTTTATTATTATTATTATTATTATTATTATTATTAGTTTTATTAGGGTTCTAACCCCGAAGGGGTAGAACCCTTCTAAGATTGTACCGGTTTATTATTATTATTTTTTGTTGTCTGCCGCTTGAGCTCAAATTCCCGTGAGCTGGAATGAGCCAGAAACCTGAAACTTGGCCCAATGATTGGAAATGATGTGCATCAACTTTTATTAAAATATGAGCCCAGTCGGCCACATGGTGGCGCTGTAATTAAGGCTTAAAAATGACTTTTTTGGGAGGCCACGCCCCTCACACCATAAGTCTGATTGACTTGAAATTTGACACACAGGTCCAGCTCAATGTGCTCTACAAAAAAGCCTCTGGGACCATTAAGCTCCGCCTGACTAGATTTTTTGCTAATTTGCATAATTTGAAAAACAGTAAAATGACATAAACTTTTACAATTTTGACTCCATCAACACCAAATTTGGTACACGGCTTTGGGGGATGACAAGACACATTTCTATTACAAATGAGCCAGATTGGTCAAAAAACATGGCCGCCACGGACCAATGAATCTTCGCTGTGGGCGGAGCTTAGAATTGATTGGCCATAACTCCCACACCCTTTGACCTATCATCACCAAACTTGGTGGGTAGGTCCACAATGAGACTTGGAAGCTGCCTACCAAAGCATTTTGAGCTCAGCCTATAGGGGGCGCTATAAATGCCACACATCTGTATCTCAAAGACCATTGGATGGAATTTCACCAAATTTGGTATGCATGCTCTAGGGGTGGCTATTAACTAATATCTTGAGTGCCATGTTGATAGGTGAAAGTGGGCGTGGCCTATTCGTCATTAACCGTCATAATTTGCGTTTTATTAATTTATGACCAGCTGGAAGGACCTAGGGACATGAAACGTGGTACATGGACTATAAATGACATCCAAATACTGCTCAAAAAATTTGGTCCCAATCGGCCTTATGGGGGCGCTATAACATAGAGTGTAAAGCTTGAAAGGCTCTGCCCGCCGCACCACAAGTGCTATTGACTTGAAATTTTACACACACATCCTCCTGATAGTCCTCTACAAAAAAGCCTCTTGCACCATGAATGCCGCCCTTACAGAATTTTTGCTAATTTTAATAATGTTAAAAACAGTAAAATGAATAAGCTTTTGAAATATTTGTGCTATCAACACCAAACTTGGTATGAGGCATCGGGGGACCGAGACACTCATTTCTATTATAAATGAGCAAGATCGGACGAAAAACACGGCTGCCGTCAAGCAAAGTGTCCTTGGAAAGGGCGGGGCTTAGCGAATATCGGCTGTAAAATGTTAACCGTTTTTCCGATCGTCACAAAACTGGGTAAATATCATCAGAAGGGGACCAAGAACACACCCAAAAAAAGATTTTGAGATTGGCACATAGGGGGCGCCACCGCCATTCCCAGATATTCCCGTTTTTTTCCCAAACCGTTTTCCCATTGAAAATGAATTACGGAATCTTCAAAAATCACAAAATTTCAAACGGTAACTACCGATTCATACTTTCAGCTAGAAACTCCATTCAAACTGGAAAATATTCAGCAATTCCTTGACTTTTTACATATGATTCAACTTTTCAATCCTATTCAAACTTTCCAAAATATTCAGCGTTTTCTGAAACTTGGTTATAATGGAAGTCAATGAGAAAATCTTTCAAACTCACTCATCTTCACCCACACTTCACGAACTCATACATTCACGTAGAAACTCCATTCCAACTCTGAAATGTTGACATTGCCATCGAATTTCAGTGACTGATTCATATTTTCCATATCTCTTTTAGTTTTTCTACACCAGCTGTTTAAAAATCATGAAATTTTCAGCCCTTCTCAGAATTTATAATGGGTGTGTATTGCGTGGAATGTTGAGAGTTAGAGTGGGTGATGTCATCGCTAGAGTGCACAGCACCTCTGAAATCATCAAGAAATTTTCTCTTAAACTCGCTGGTGCGGCCACATCGTTCACTCTACATACACAAATTGTACACCAAATTGTAGGAAAAGCCGTTCCGGTCGCAGAGGTGCGACCGCTGAACAAAATGGATTTAGGGTTTTGGCTGCAGGTGGTCTAAAAGGACAACAAGTCCAACCAACTGCCCCATTCACTCCCATGTTAAGTGAGAGCCCAAATTTCTGGAAGAAAGTAGACCATTCCACTTATGTCCATCATGGCTCTGGCCTCATTTTTCACACCACAGAAATAAAATTTACACCTTTGTGATCCGCATCCTGTCCTCTCGCTCACGGTGTGCTTTTTGTAGCTGTAGCACTTACGGTTTTTCATTAAACAGTTGGAGTTTGAGAGGAACTTTTGGCTCAGTTTCTGCCTTTTCTTGGTGTATTTAAACTTGACTGTGCCATTGCCAACTGGTGACTGGCTGAATCAACTCCAGCCGTTCGGCCAATCGTCTGTGTGTCACAGCACAGTCAAATTTGAATATTTCAGCAACCTGACTTCTTTGCAGTTAAAGCCTCATCATACAGAGGTAATTACATATGTGTCAGTCTGCCTGTCT
>NC_065514.1:37900685-37906841 GCF_006386435.1 Epinephelus moara
ATTTCAAGAAATGTGTGACTTGGAAAGAGTATGTATTGCTTGGAGCTTTCAGGGACAGAGTGGGGAACGTCTTGCACTACGGCAGATGAGGGTCACGGTGGGTGGTGAGGGTCACGGTGGCTGGTTTGGGGCGGAACAGGTTAGAACCCGCAGATTGCCGCTCGCGGCTATATTTATGACTTTTAATTACTGCAGTGCATTTTTGAGTCCACCATGGAACTATCTTTTTCCTTTTATTCCCATTCCTCTTTGGTATTGATTCTCTTGCTGCCCCCAGAATAATATGGGGTCAGATCAGTCTCATAATGAATGAACTCACGCAGGGTTTTTCACAAATGCACATGCTCTGGTTCGCAGTTGTATTTCGGACTCACCAATGTACACTATCTGTTTCGCAAATGCAATTTGTAATGTAAATGTAAGGAGCCATATGATTGGCTGAAAGCGAACACACCTGATTAACTGATGAATCTGTCAATCAGAATCATACATTTGATTGACAGATTTATCAGCCAATGGTGACATTCGTTGACCTGCGATGTCAGGGGAGTCTCAAAATTCACCACACAGATTTCTGTCACAAATGTAGAGAGGTTCACAAATGAGAAGCAGTTTGTAAATGCACATTCAGCGATTCATTTGATCTGTGAATTTATATTACAAGTGTGCCTCAAAATAATATTTATGAAGCAGAGTGTGTGTGCATTTCCGAATTTATATTACAAGTTTGCAAAAAAAGTTATATTTGTGAACCAGAGCATCTGCATTTGCAAAACAGATCGTGTGCATTTCCGAATTTATATTACAAGTTTGCATAAACATTATATTTGTGAACCAGAGTGTGTGCATTTGCGAAACAGATCGTGTGCATTAGTGAGTCCGAAATACAACTGCGAACCAGAGCATGTGCATTCGTGAAAAACCCTGCGTGTGTTTATTCATTATGAGACTGATCTGACCCCACAGAATAATGCTGCTTATTTCTGCATTGAGTACATTGATGTCTTGGTTTATATTTACCTTTCTTAATTTTCCTTCAGTTATTATTCTAAACTTATTCCAGTTAGTTTTATCAAATATCCATCTTCCTTCTCTCTCATCCTGTACTATTTCCCTTTCCACTCCTGTGTTTATAAATATTGGGAAATCATCACTTCCTGTAGTGCTTCGTTTGTATACTTCCCACCTAGTATTCCCAGCTAAAGATTGTGATACCAAGGTGAAATCTATTGCTCATTCTGTTCCCTTCACCGAATTCACCCTTGTGTCTGACCCATCATTTAAACATACCATTTTTTCCCTCTATTACTTCCTCTATAATGTCTTTCTCTCCCCATATTGTGCTATGTGCATTAAAGTCACCACACCAGATGATATTTCCTCTCCAGTGATCCAATATCGCTTCTAGTTTTCCTTTCTCTAATCTTTTGCACGGGTTATAAAAATGTATTACCTTCACACTCTCCCTCTTGTCCCATACTTCAATAACTACTAGCTCTAATTCTTGATTTGTCCTTAATACTCAATACTTTATACCTCCTTTAGCAAATATTGCACCCCCCCCCCCCCCCCCCCTCCATTACCACTCTGTCTTTGCCTATGGCAATGTATCCCTTAATATTGAAGTGTAGTGTTGGTTTGAGTCATGTTTCCTGTATGCATATGACACTTGGTATCTCTGTTTTCCTCTGCATACATTAGCAGTATGACCATATGACATTAACATTTGTAGACATTCATAGCATCTTAACAGTGGAGGAACATAAGCTCTTACATTGAAACTCACACACCCTACCATCACTTTTACATAAAGTTTTTCTTCACTGAACTGCAACAGCACAGATTCACTGTCAACTTTTTCTCCATTTCTGAAGGCTTTCAGCCATTTGACTTCTGTTACTTTCCCTTATTTCAACATTTTTCGTCTAGGTTTTCTCCGGTGGGGATGCCTGTTATCACTCCCATAGCTCCTCTCTTCTTACCACCTATCCTTCTTTCTGACATTTATTTTTTACACACAGTTTGCATTTTCATCACTTCTTTCCTCTGATTAGCACTTCTGCATTTTATCAACAGACTTCTGTCAAGAAGTTCCTTTGCCATTTCTATATCTCCAACTGCCTTCCTCAAACCGTTTGTTAGAGTAATTGGGCGATGTTATCTCATTTCCCACCTTGAATTTAAGAATCACCTTAAATTCTTCAATCATAATCTTCTTCCTCACAGTTCGCCTTTCCTCATCCTCTTCTAATGCCCGTTTTTCTGACTGTGTCATCTAGTTATTTCTGCTCCTACTTCCTCTTCTTTTACTCACAATTTGTGTCCATTCAGCCTCCATTTCATCCTCCGATAAAGCACTACTGCTTGCCATTCCGATCCAGTCACAAATTAGATTATACCAAAACCACCGAATCCAACAACCAAAGATTAAGTAAAATGATAAGATGATTCATTCTCAATCCAACGTGTTCCAATCTCCCGCACTCGCAATCTACTCACACCGTGGCCAAAAGAGAGAACTCCTCAGGTGTGCTCCTTTTATTAAGGACCTTTAATAATGATTGGTAGGCTGGAAGCATGAGGGAACCAATCAGCAGACTGATAGAACTGCACAAGGTGAGTGAGGAGAGAGCAGGCAGGAGAGAGAAAGAAAAGCAGAGAGACAGAAAACACGGCACAAAAAGGCATTTTCCCCCACCTGGCATGTAACACTGCATTTGACATACTATGTATTGGGACATACTAAATCTTTTTCTGGCATACTACATAGTATGGTAGTATGATTGTTGAATGTGTGCAGAATTCCCTCAGGAGTGTTAGTTGCTGCCCTCTGTGTGGCCAGTAGGAGGAGCTGTTGCCTGCATAGTTAGCTCAGTGCCACATGCTCTGTTGTTTTTCACCAGTTGCTGCAGGCAGAGGAAGGAGTGAGGACATACGGTGTGCGTTCCTGACAGATGTATACTTATCATGTCCTTCTTGTTGTTTTATGTTAGGAATATTGACATGGCTGGAGATAATTTCTTTGTGTTTAGCAAGCTAACGTTTCTGCTTGTTAGGGCCTGTTAAGCTAAAGGGCCTGTTAAGCTACTGCCTTGAAATGATGTCAGAAGTGAAATGCAGCTAACTTATGTGACTGTTATACATTTAAACGGTAGTGCTGTGACTAAATGAGAGAAAATGTGATAAATGTATGATTAATGTGCTTGTGGAGTACATTAAGTTATTATTTAGTTCAGTTTGGTAAATTACAGGCATTTATGAAACCATACATGGTTTTATATATATATATATATATTTGTATTTTCAGAGACCACACATACGCATATTTTGTACCCTTCTCTGAAGTGCCTGCATAAAGTTAACAAACCGCTCTCTGCCTTCGTGTCAA
Source organism: Epinephelus moara (assembly GCF_006386435.1). Classification (NCBI taxonomy): domain Eukaryota; kingdom Metazoa; phylum Chordata; class Actinopteri; order Perciformes; family Serranidae; genus Epinephelus; species Epinephelus moara. The sequence continues at coordinate 37,904,074 of NC_065514.1, forward strand.
CTCCTTAATCAGAGTCCCACTGTGGATGAATGCCCAGCTACCACATCACGTGTTAACACACAGTTTAAGGAGTATATTTCCAATAATGGTCCTTGGAGCTGGATCAATTCACCCGCAGTGATAGATATGGACGAGCAGGAAGCAGCAGCATCTGCTGACAGCATTATAACTGGACAGAGAAGGGACAGGCGTCTCCCCACACACTTGCTGGACTATCAAGTGAACTTACCTCCTTGGTTGTTGTCCTCCACTGCTTCTCAAGAACAGCAGGGAACAAGGAGCAAACTCCCGAGTGCCAACACTAAAGCGCTGCAGTCACCAGGTATGCATGCCGAGTCTGCTACACAAAGTGACCATCCACAACCTGTGTTCGGGCTCTCACCTGAGTTATCCCAGCAACAGCCATATTATATAGTTGATGGTAAAGAGCACTTAAGTCAGCCAGATAACCTTTCCTGTCAATTCAAGGATAGTTTAAGGTTTGCATCTAAACCCTCAACAGGAGGAAATGATCACAGTAGTGGTGAAGAATCAGACAACGATGTTCATTCAGATGTCAGCTCTGCTGTAAGCGGATCAATAATGTCAGGATACTCTGTACCTGTCTCTGATCACTATTTAATGAGTACAGCCACTACACAACCTGCGGAAAGCAGTAAGCAGTTTGTGTCCCAGCCCCAGGTGAACTATACTTTTGGGCACATGACAGCCTTGCAGCCCACTGCACATCACGGTGTAACGTCAACTTGCTACACATTGGCACAAGCCTTACCTCCAACCATCTCATCTACTTCGGTATGATGCAGTCTACACCTTACCCAGCTAATATTGCATTGCCACAGCTCGGATCTCAGTTAGTCATCCCAAATATGGTTCAGCCAGTATTCCAACCACAGCTCTAAGCTCCAAGTGTAGCACCACAGCCTGGCTATCAGTCCACTCCAATGACAGTCAGTCAGCCCATTTATCAGCCCAATTACAGTACTACAATCCAGCCAGCATATCAGCCTTATCCAGTGCCAACATATCAACCAACCCCGGCGTTTCAGCTGAGTTATCAACCAACCCTGGCGTTGGGGTCTTCTCAGCCTCCCACCATGGGCCCCCCAGTGCCTCAGCCTGCGCTAGGGTTGACACCCGCTGTGACACAAGCTGTAACACCAGGGCTACTACCTCCTCTCCCACTTCCTGCACAACCTGTCCCAGTTCCTAAGCTTCCTAAACTGGAGCATGATAGTGAGAGGGAATTTGCAGATTTAAAGATGGCCCTGGATCACCTGCTGCAGCCACACCCTGAACTCTCTGAGCATTATAAATACAGAGTACTCATGGAGCAGCTCATATTGGACAAAGCACGGCTGTTAGCACAGTCATGTCGACACTATCCGCAGCCATACACCATGGCAATGCAGGCACTGCAGCGTCAGTATGGGCAGCCACATCAGCTTGCACAGAGCAAAGTAGCCGCAATCTTGAATGCCTCAGATATGAAACCGGGTGATTCAAAGGCATTCCAGAGTTTCGCTCTCAATGTAGACCTGCTGGTGGGAATGCTAACAGCACTTGAAGTTCCGAATGGGATGGAGATAATGTCTACTGGACATGTGGACATGCTCTTAAATAAGTTGCCTAGGTACTCAAGAGACAGTTTTGTGGAGCATCTCCAAGCGCATGGCCGATTTCAAACAAACAGCCTCAACCCCTACAACTTGAGAGACCTTGCCGAGCGGTTAAAGTTCAAGGCAGAAGCCCAGAGATTGTCGTCGAAAATGGTTCAACGCCACAAGGCAGAAAAGTAGGCTACTCCCAAGGGGGAAAAGATTTCTGCTCCAAAATCCAAGACTCAGTTGATAGTCTATTACGGTACTGGAAAACCTAAGGATGACAACCCTTCACTCAAGGTCAGTCAGTCAGTTGCCAGAGATAAGAGATCCAAATGTCTCTGTTTATTTTGCAAGAGTGTAGAACATTATCTCTCCCAGTGCCCCAACATTGCAGCATGTACAGCTGACCAAATCGAGAAATGGATTACTGATGGAAACAATTGCAGGAGATGCGGCCGTACAAGCCATGTCACCGAGGAATGCACACTGAAGAAAGCCTGTAGCAAATGCCAGGATATACAACTGAAAGTTCTTCATGTCATCGCCAGGGCAGGTTCAGGAGTTTATCTTATCACTCCCTCAACTAGAGCCACGTTCACCCCAGCCAAGCAGGGTGGAAAGGTCTACTTAAAGGTTGTGCCAGTAATTGTGAGCCGTGGAAACAAGTCTCTACCCACTCATGCAATCCTGGACGATGGAGCTAAACGAACCATCATCCTTCCTGCAGCTGTGTCCCACCTTTGCCTTAAAGGAGAGGTAGAGTCTATGGCGCTGCGGACCGTCCGCCATGACATCGCACACTTCACTGGCTCCTCGGTGGATTTCTATATTTCCACCCAAACACAGCCTGGAGAGAAGCACCTTATAAGGGGAGCTTTCACAGCCCAGCGTATGGCTTTGGTAGAACAGTCCTATCCAGTAAGCCTCCTACAGAAGCGCTATCACCATCTGAGGGGGATACCTTCCCCACTCAGCGACACACCCGCTGAGGATAAAACTCTGGTTATTGGCAGCTCTATTCTGAGGAACGTGAAGTTAGCAACACCAGCGGCCATAGTCAAATGTATCCCTGGGGCCAGAGCGGGCGACATTGAGTCAAATTTAAAACTGCTGGCTAAAGCTAAACGTAGATTCAGTAAGATTGTTATTCACGTCGGCGGCAAT
>NC_065514.1:37906890-37907002 GCF_006386435.1 Epinephelus moara
CATAGTCAAATGTATCCCTGGGGCCAGAGCGGGCGACATTGAGTCAAATTTAAAACTGCTGGCTAAAGCTAAACGTAGATTCAGTAAGATTGTTATTCACGTCGGCGGCAAT
>NC_065514.1:37910347-37937484 GCF_006386435.1 Epinephelus moara
TTTCCCCGTTAAAGGGGTTTTTTGGGGGAGTTTTTCCTTATCCGCTGCGAGGGTCATAAGGACAGAGGGATGTCGGATGCTGTAAAGCCCTGTGAGGCAAATTGTGATTTGTGATATTGGGCTTTATAAATAAAATTGATTGATTGATTGATAAAAAGGTAAGAAAGTGCTGTATTTATTGCTAGCTTGTGCAGGTTTTAAATTGTTGTGGTTGTGCATTGTTTTAAGAGAAATGCATATTAGCTTAGATTTTTGTCTAGATTATACTGCAAATCTTCTATAAATGTTGATCAGTTTCATCTTTTGGTACCTGGCATTACGTCATGTTGCTATCGGTGCTGAATGGAGTGTGCGTTTGTGTGTCAGTGCAGGTGCATGTGATTGGTTCACAGGGCCCGCCGAGGCCAGAGAAGAGGCTCTTACTTTGATCTGTTGCTGTTCTTTGCTTATGCTGTTATTATCAATGTTTGTGCAGACAGGTGATGGTTGGTGATGGTGATGTTTTTCATAATATGGTGTGAAATCAAACTTTCACACATCTTGGTTTTAGACCCGTTACAGAGGCTTATCTTATCTTATCTTAAATCTTATTTATCTTATTATTTACACAAAGAGAAACATTATGACGGTAGATTATTGTCCAGTTTTACATAAGACACCAACTCTCGAAACACACTATACCAACTGCTCACACTCTCAGATTTTGCAGCATTATGTGGGAGAGCTATATTGGCCTTGAACATCTCAGGGTCCTCTATATGAGTTAACTGATGAAGCAGAATTCGGGGCCCGGAATTGGGCCTGGTGGGTCCCGACCTCGTCTTCAACTTTTAGACTACTTTCGCTCTTGCTCTCAGGCACATCAGATCCTATCAGATTCTAGGTACTTCCCACTTCAGTCCATGAACATCAGATCCTATCAGATCCTGCATCCAATACAATACACCAATGAGTGTGTGTGTGCACATCATCCTTGAACATCAGATCCTACCAGATCCTGCATCCAATACAATACTATACACCAGTGAGTGTGTGTGTGTGTGTGGTGTGTGTGTGTGTGTGTGTGTGTGTGTGTGTGTGTGTGTGTGTGTGTGTGTGCACATTATGTGGATACATGAAACAATAAACCATGGTATGACTGGTTATGATCAAGCAGAGTATACTGCCTGGACATGTATTTTTAAAGGTCAACTGATACTAAAGCATAAGACTAAACAGGTACATTACACTACATTCCCCTTTGGGGCTAACAAGTCCCACTACATGGTGGGGGAGAAAATATATATTCCCTCCTCTGGGACTGCAAAGTCCCATTCTACTCAAGCAGTTGGCTAGGCATCACACGTGATTCAACTCTACTGGTTATAATTTATCTAGGCACGACAAGGGTAAGGCACACAATCAGTAGTGACACTCTATCAGCACAGTCACTGTTCAGGGGAGACATACGCCGATGTCCCGGCCATACGCAGACGACGGTAGGCTGCAACTTGGTCCTTCAGCAGCTTTATCTCATGCTCCAAATCTCGATAGGTTGCCAGCTGCTTCCGCAGGTCACGGTTATCTCTCGTCAGGATGTTGAGTTGAGCGCGCAGATTTGCCTTCTCCTGTTGGTCCTGCTCGCACTGTGACTTCAGGGCCCAGCGTCTTTCTATCACCAGCGCCTTGTGGATGGCGTAGCACACTGGGCGCAACTCCAGGGGGAGGCTACTCACTAGGTGACAGTAGGGTTTCGAGGGAACGTTGTGGAGCAGGGTTCGCAGATGGTTCATGAGCAGCTTGTATCTCTCCATCGTGGGTTTCTCATGAAGATGCCTCTCTACCTCTGTGGGACACACCTTGTAATCCTGCTGCAGCCAAGCTCTGATAGCTCGGGACATTGGTGTCTGGGGCAGGGGCTTATGTGCGTTCACTGGCACCAGTTGCGGTGGGTCTGGCTTTGGCTGGGGCTCTTGGTCCTGGCTGGGCCATATCATACAGGTTGATGTTGCTGGGGGGTTGGTTGTAGGTTCCTTGGCCTGTCATCTCCCCGGTCATGGTCGATCCCCATTCTCTCGTGGCCATCCCTGGGCCGGGGGTCTCGAACAGGGGCTGAGAACTTGGCAGGGCACGTTATGAGTTGTCCGCAGAGTTGAAAAGGGGTTGGCTCGGATTGAGCATCAGTGGTGGCTGCAGAACTGGAGGCGTGTAGGTCATCGAGGAATACTGGTACCAGTGGGCCTCGATGGGGGCTCCTCCTTGCAGCACATATGGGGGTGGTGGTGTGTTGATCATCGCAGGAGCAGGGTAGAGGTGGTCTGGGCGATACTGCACGGCTGAGAGCTCTTGGTAGCTCGGCCCGGGGTAGCACCCTGGGCTCTGCGGGTATGGGTAGGGGGTTCTCCACTGGTTGGCCATACTCTGCACTTATCTATGTGTTATAAGGGACATTTTTAATTCAAGTCATTTTTCTCTTTTCCCCTTGCCTTCTCCCTTTCCTTCCCACCACTCAGTGCAAGAGAGAAGCTTCGTAGGTTAGTAGAAAGGTTGTTAGTATTTTTGGGTCTGGTGACAGCAAGGGCTACCTGGGTGCTGTGTGTCTGATGGCTATCCCTTACTCCTACTTGACTCTCCCTCTATACGACCTCATATTCCCCTTCCATGTTCCCCTTCATTGGCTCGTATAGGTTCGGATTGCCAGTCATGGGCTCGTATAAGTCGTTGTTCAATCTTTTGGGTGTGTGTGGGCTTACCCGAGAGTCGTCTAATCCCAACAATTCTATTTCCTCGAGGAGCCTTGCCTGCTGCTGTATCAGCATAACGAACTGTCCTGTGGCCGTTCTCATGGCCCTTCTTATCAGGATCTGTATTAGGGGAAAGACGCAGCAGATTATCAAAAGGATAGTCAGTACAACAAGTCCAAATATTATTCCTATAGTCCGTAAGATTTTTCCAACGGAAAACTTTTCTAACCACTCAAGGAGTGATGAGGTTTTGGTGTTCCAATTGGAGTGCTGTACTTGTTGGTCTCTTAGTCTATGTATGTTTTCTAAAGCTCGGGTTAGATTGCCATCCTCACCCGTATTCATGGGGATGGCCGTACAGCACTCTTCGCCTATTACATCACAGACACCTTGGTCTTGGGCTAACATTGTTTCGATGACAAGTCTGTTCTGCACCGTCATTAGGGATGTAGCATGCAACTGTTCACTCACACCCTCCAGTGCTGCTATAGACCAATTTACGAACCTTTGTTGATTGTACCACAAATAGTTCACCCAGCGGCGATTACGTGCTATGTATTGGGCGTTCATTATGGTCCCTACAAATGGCATAGCACCTAGTCCTCTACCTCCCCCTATCCAGTCATCTACTATGGCCTGATGTTCTACTGGGACCCCTTGAGGCACCTGGTCCCACGTGATGTATATTTTCTCATCCTCCAGCCAGCGTTTTGGTTGATTGATCTGCGTACCCTCTTTGGCCGATCATCAGCCAAACTTATTATAGTGATTGGTCCTGTCAGCATGACTGGCGCACAGATTCCAGTCCAATTAGCTGGCAACACTGCTTTAACCTGTCTATCTTCCTCGCACATCCAGAATATATCTGCTAGGGGATCTGTACCTTTCCTAAGGTCATAAATCCAAATCCATGTGGCGTGGATGAGATTGCGCCCCATGATGTATGCGCTGCTTACCATCTGATGACACTGAATCTTAGCTTTCTCTATGGTTTGGCACACTTTTGTGATCCAAGTCTGATTGGTTTGCTTATGGGTGGCACTCTCCCATCAGCACTGGATCAATTCTTCTGCTTCGAGCGTGTGGTTGCTGCTGGTGGAGTTGTCTAGCCAATATTCGATGTCCCCTCGAGCTACGCAAAAGGGAAATACAATGTCCTGAGCCAAATGCACTACTGGTGGTACTTGAAATTCTTTTTTATTTTGCTCAGGAGCCTCTTTAAGACTTATTGGGCAGGTTTCACTATTATTGGTGTAATTGGTTTTCCCTGCCGCCATCCACATAGTACACTGTGCAAAACAGGTGTCTCGTCGTTCACAATCCTCTATACCTGGGAGGGGCCTGACTCTGGGTAGGCCTAATTTTCTGTGGCAAGCTATGCACGAGCTGTTGGTTACCTGTTTGGCCGAATACTCTAACCATTGGTAGAACATATTAGATCTCCAGATCGTGGTTCTTATCAATTTGGCGCCTTGGGCTGGCGCATCTCTTGGTTTCCTGTGGGGTTCTAAATTTAGTTCGAGCCATCGCTGAGCTATTTCTATGGTTATCGTGTGCCTAGTGTCTATGTCAGTACAATCATTACCATCACACCAGACTCTTGCTGTCACCCTCCCGTCGGCGCTACATTGTGGTCCTATAGACCGGCCACGCAACCTAATGTTTTCTGGGCCCTTCATCAGTATGTCATCATACGCATGCGATTTGTAGTAGGTTAGCTGTCTGATGACACCCTCTCGGGCAATGACCTGCTGCTGTCACTCTGGACGTCGCTCTGGCTCCGCCTGGCTGCCAAGCGTGAGGAGCGCCTTGTCCCCTGACTCTGCGGGGAGGCATCGCCTTCCCTTCCCGGATGATCCCCTACTCCCCTTGGGGCGGCCTCGCCTTCCCCTTGTGGCCCAGAGGGAGGGGCTCTCCGTCTGGTCCTGGGTCGGGGTATAGGTCTCTCCGGGTTGTTAGCTCGGCAGCAGTGGTTAAGATGAAACCAAACGTCCTTACCATCAACTTTACTATACTTTACTATACTATACTCTACTATAACCTCGAATGGACCCTCCCTTCTTGGTTGGTCCCACTTTTTTTTGAACACCTTGATGTACACCCACTCTCCCGGGAGTATTCTCTTCTGTCTTCCGTGACCCCTTTCACCTGCTGGAAGATGGCCCTGTGGATATGAGTTAAAATTTGTAAATAGTCAAACATTTCATTTTGCAGCTGCTCCAATGTGGGCCCTTCACAGGGCCCCCTCAAATAAGGCATTGGCATGGGTCGACCCGTGAGCATTTCATGCGGTGTTAGATGCGTGATTCTGCTGGCTTGTGAGCGCATGGACATTAGTGCAAGCGGTAAAGCGTCTACCCAGTTAAGCTTGTCCCCGCTGTCTGCTACTATCTTGGCTATTTTTGTTTTTAGAATCCCATTTGCTCTTTCTACTGCTCCCTGTGATTGAGGGTGGTAGACGCAGCCAAACTTTTGTTTGATGCCCAGTTGCTTCAATGTTTCTTGTATTACAGTAGATACAAAGTGTTTACCGTTATCTGATGATATGGTGTCTGGCATCCCAAATCTCGGGAAGACTTCTCGGCAGAGGTATTTTGCAACTGTCCTGTGATCTGATCGGGCTGTGGCTGTTGCTTCTATCCATCGGCTGTATCTGCATATGACTACCAAAACGTATCTCATTCCTCTTACTCTGGATTGTGCTCCCATGTCTATGTAGTCTAACATGAGGGTCTGAAAGGACTGTCTGGGGGTGATATGTGCACCAGTGGGGCTGTGAAAACTTTCCTGATGTTGTATCTCGCGCAAGTTTCGCATTCACTTAGTACTCTATCTACTGTGGCTGCCATGAATGGTGACCACCATGTTGCTTGCAATTTCCGGAGGATCTCCCCCCTTGCGCAATGGTCACTACCATGTGCCCAAATTATAGCATGTCGTAGCAACAGGGAAGGTAGTACAAAATTGCCATGACTATCTCGCCAGAGACCATTTGCTGGCCCCTGTGATTGTGTTCTGATGGTGCCACGCTTGATCCACAGTTGCTTTTCAGCCTCACTTACTCTGTTTTGCGCGGCTACAAGAGAAGGCATGGTAGTGAGGGGTTCACAGTCTTGTATGGTTAGTATGGGTGCCATTACTGTACCTATTGCTGCCTGTTTGGCTGCTACATCAGCTAGGTTATTACCCTTGGCTATCAAAGAATCAGTCTTTTGATGGGCTGGACATTTAATTATGGCTAGGGCTGTGGGGAGGAGCATGGCCTTTAACAAGTCGACAATAGCCTCCCCATGTGTGACCGGAGTGCCGTCTGCTCTGCGAAACCCTCTCTGCTTCCAAATGTTTGCGTGGATGTGGCACACTCCATATGCATATGCTGAATCTGTATATACATTTAGTGACTTTCCCTTTGCTAATCTACACGCTGCTGTTAGAGCTTTTATCTCTGCAAGCTGGGCTGAGCAGGGCTGGGCAAGTTTACATGATTGTATAGTCACAAAATCTTGATCGTTGTTGTTGAGCTGTACAACTCCGTAGCCTGCATGACTACCTGTGGCGTCCCGAAAGCAGGAGCCATCAACAAACAATGTGAGGGAAGCCGGAATGGGCTGATTGTGCAAATCTTCTCGAGCGCGCATGAATTTGAATTTGAATTTGAATTTGTCATGAAGACAGTCATGTGGTGTACCTTCTGTGGGTAGAACCATTTTGGTGGCCGGATTAATGATGGTACAATGTCGAATGTTGAGTTCAGGAGCGGACAGGATGACCTCGTATTCTGTGCGTCTGGCTTGTGTCAAAACGAATCTGGGACTCGTCAGCAGGGCGTGAAGCTGGTGAGAAGTATACAGAGTTACTGGGTGTCCCATTGTTACTGACGATGCTTTCTGAAACACAAAAACGGCAGCTGCCAGCCCTTGATAACAGGGAGGCAAACCTGCCTCTATGTTTGGTGCTATAATATGCTAGCAGTTGTTTCCCTGTGGGTGTGTCTTGCATTAGGACGGCACAAGCAAATCCAGATTTCTCTGCCACATAGAGATGGAAAGGCTTAGCGTAGTTAGGGGTGCCTAACACTGGGGTGGACTGCATGTCTATTTTTAGAGCTTGAAACACACCTTCTGCTTCCTCTGTCCAGGCCAGCTGTGTTGTATTATTTGTCTGTCCCACTGCTCTTACTAACGCTCTGAGTGGAGCAGTTTTTATGGCATAGTCACAAATCCATGGTCGACTGTATCCTGTCATGCCGAGAAAAGACAGCATTTGCCCCACCGTACGAGGTTGAGGAGCCTTACTTACTGCCTCTATCTGTGATGGGGCAATACATCTTTTATCCGCACTCAACTGTCTGCCCAAGTACTCTACAGACTGCTGGCAGAACTGCAATTTGTCCTTGCTGACCTTGTGTCCCCCCCTCGCTAAGGCTGTGAGCACTGCAATGGAGTCTTTCTGACACTGCTCCTTTCCCTCATTATCTATGTAGGTACGTTCTAACCAAAAATGTGTTCTTATTCCTCTGGTATCTACTGAACCCTCTGTCATGCAATGTTCCTCAGTCCAAATTTCGTTTCCACTACTGTCACCTTCTTCCACCAAATTTTAGCAGCCTTTCTTTATTTTTATTTTTATTTTATTCTTACGTTGTTGTCTTTTTTTTTATTATTATTATTTTTTATTTTATTTTATCTATTATTATTACTTATTTTATTTATTTATAAAGCTAAATAAAGATAATAAAAAATGTCTTTTTTATTCTCCCCTTAACAGCCAACCAGTCTGTATGGAGTTCACCCGAGCAACTGGTCCGATCAGTGAAATATGTAGACTTTTGTTGACACCGTTAGGTTTCCGGTCCCCAGACAATTTGTTGACACCGTGAGGTTACCCTTGTCTGGTTTTATTTCACTGAGACACTGTTAATAACTACCACATTTAACAAAACTTTAAAGCAAATCACATAAAACAAATACACAGATACCAAATTATGACGACCACATAAAACGAACACACAAATACTAAGTTGTGATTATTTATCAAGTCCCTGATTTAGGTTTAACTCTTTAATGATTAAGATTAATCATCTCCTACCCTTTTAATCGGGTCCATCGGTCCGTCTCTCTCTTTGGTTGACCCCGTCACTGTCTCCTCTCCCAGCCGGTCCTGGCCTCCTCTTGCCAAAACGGGGTTTTAAGAACTCCGCGGTGGAGGTCTTTGGTTGTTCTTGAAAGGCCTTTAACAGGTCCGTTGCCTTTTGAGGAGATCAGTTATTGGGGTCCCTGTTTGGACGCCAAAATGTCAAAAGAATTTTTTTGTAATGACCTTTAAAGCAATAGAGATCAGAGCTGAAGTATCAAAGTTTAACAAAGCTTTATTTTCTTGTACAAGACGGAGCGTGTCACAGTGCAACACACAAGAGGAGGTTACTTTGTTCTTATGTGCCTACTTCTGTCGGCTGTGTGCACTCTTTTTATCTACCTCCTATGCTCCTCTTCTTAGTCTAGTCGTTAGTCTGTTATGTCATCAGTCTTTTTATCTACACACGTCTATTTATCTTTACTGTATTTACAACAACTCCTGTCTTCTTCTATAATATTTACAATTTTTACAGTTTGATCGATCGCTGTCACAGTCCTATCGGCTCCTAGCAACTCTTATTTCTTTTACTATTGCAGTCCTTTTAAAAAGGCCCCTAGCCACTCTTATCTCTTTTACTATCGCAGTCCTATTAAAAAGGCCCCTAGCGACTCTTATCTCTTTTACTATCGCAGTCCTATAAGGCTCCTAGCGATTTATTGTCTTGTCAGCGTTCTGCCCGTGCAGACCTGTTTTCTAACACAGCACCCCTGCTTTTGAGCTTGAGGTGCTGTGAGATTAACAGCGGTATCCACAGAATGCTTTTATGTATTATCTCTTTTCACGTGATTTATTTTCTGCTGTACTGTACTTGGCACTTCTTTTATGTCTTTAACACACACATACTCTCTCATTAATTTTCTCTGCCCCAAGGTCATGCTTATTGCCCTGGATTACACACGCATTCACTCTCTCCGCACCAAGGTCATGCTTATTGCACTAGACTCAGTTGTCCCCAGCAATAAATCAGCTATGTCCCAATGTTGTGTTATCAGTTAGTAATTATCACATCACACTTTAGGTTCTTTAGGAGAGGAATTTGTCAAATACCTCTGACCTGGGCGGCTCCCAACACTGCACCTCAGACGCACGCCAGTTTTAGGCAGAAAAATGCTCTGCTTACCTTATCTGGTGGCCACCTGTACGTCTGATGCGCAGCCCAGTGCCTCCAGTCTCAGGATCTGACCTTCTTGCCCTCCTGGCTGGCTCGCCATGTGATGAAGCAGAATTCGGGGCCCGGAATTGGGCCTTGTGGGTCCTGACCTCGTCTTCAACTTTTAGACTACTTTTAGACTACTTTTGCTCCACCCTACAACAAAATAAGTATCTTTAAAACCAAATACTCAGCAGTCAAGGAATCACTGGAGACACGTAGAATCGAGTGCAACTGAGTTTAATGTGTTCACAGGCAACAATACATACAACTCAATGAGTCAAGCTCCGGAGCAGGACTGAAGTTTCTCCTTCTGTGCATCCCCTTTTAAAGCTGGTGAAGATTCTGTTGAGTCTCCACCTTTTTTCTTTAATCCTACCCACTTGAGCTGAACATAACGGTGTCACGGCTCTCCATTCATCCCTTGAAGCCAGCCTACCCACTTGAGCTTGTACATAATGTTGTCCCAGCTTTCCCTTTTTCCCTTGGAACCAGTTTTAACCGTGTAAGGCTTTTCTCGGGCAATCTGAGCCTGCCTCCTATTTCCAGGCCATATTAGGCCAAGCTGGAATTCCCCTAACTTTCCACCAATATGTCTGAGCTCATCCTCATGCTATTTATAAAAAAAGTGATGCACAGTGAATCCTAGGTACTTTCCACCACAATGCTTAAGTGCTCAATGACTGTGTGTATCATGAAAATACATGAAATAATAAACCAGTGTGTGACTGTAAGTGCACAGAGTACATTGCTTTAACAGGTATCTTTTAAAGGCCAACTTCTACATTAAATGAGTACATTACACTACACAATCCTTCTGATCCAGACGAAATCCACCCGAAAGCGACTATCCTCGAGTCAGATTATTCTTGCAGCACTCTGACTACAGACAGACTTCCAGGCAGCCCCACAAACCCTCTCCAACTCCGCTGTTTCGGATTTACTCGCGACCATGTTAACTGGCGACTTTCAGCTGAATGCGTCTGTGGTTGTCGCAGTGACAACAGCTGTTTTCAACCACAAAGAGAACACATGGCTGTCCTCGCAAAAGCCTCTTTATTCAATTTTTCAGTACAATATCAAAACATAGCCGACCTGATCCGTCTTTGGACTCTTCTTAGAGGAAACCAGTCATGGACTGACATTCAGTTGCGGTTTGAATCGCACTCATGACGGAATGTTGAAAACAGAAAGAGAGCAAGTTGCTTTTCCTGTAAATTCAACTCGTGTGTGTAATTAACTTTCTAAATAGGCCCACAGTTTCGTCTTTGGTGCCTGTTTAAATAAACATGTGCCATATTAAAGAACCGTTCAGCCCTTTGAAAGATAAAAAAGAGAACATTTTCACGGGATTCAAACTCACTCCATCAAGGAAAAATAAATGAAAAACCAACAAGTAACACAGTGCACCACTATCATCACACCAACAGTCAGGCAGATATTTTAAAACTCCGACAACATACAGCCAGCAATGTCTTAAAATTGGGAGGTAGCCGGATCGACTTGTGACCACACTGTCCATACACCGAGGAACATTTTACCATCTTACTGGTTTCCAATACAAAAAGCAGCGGTTTAGAAAATGTAGAAAATGTCCTTCTCTGCCCACAACTACGTATTCGGAACCAGCTTTCCATTAATCTAGCCACTAGCAGTTGAGAACCGCTACATACATTCTCACGTTAACCAATATTTGCAAAAGGTTTCTGCTCTTGCGGCAAACGCTCGTCACTGACTTCCGACCTTCTTAGCCCTGCATCCATTCTCTTCAGGCCACTCATCGCCCAAGTCAACCCCTCTGTAGCATCCATGGTCCATGCCACTGAATTTGCCTCAACGCAACTACAACCCTCAACTTCGTCCCAGTTTTTCTAACACAACTTCATACTTCCGACTCGCTCTTGTTCTCACTCCCGAGCAGTAAATCAATGCAGCCTCTGCCGCTGGGCACTTCCTGCAGAGCTCCAAATTCGCCCCAATGCATCCACAACCCTCCACTTCGTCCTAGTTTTCTGACACAACTTTATACTTCCAACTCTCTCTCTTGTTCTCACTCTCGAGAAGTAAATTAATGCAGCCTCCATGGCTGGTCACCTCCTGCAGTGCTCCAAATCCACTCTAAAGCATCTTTGACCCTCCACTTTGCCCCAGTTTTTCTAAAGCAACTTCATACTTCCGACTCACCCTTGTTCTCACTCCCGAGAAGTAAATCAACACAGCCTCCGTGGCTGGTCACTCCCTGCAGTGCTCTGAATCGACTCCAATGCATCTTCGGCCCTCCACTTTGTCCCACTTTTTCTAACGCAACTTCATACTTCTGACTCTCTCTCGTTCTCACTCATGAGAAGTAAATCAACGCAGCCTCCACCGCTGGCCACCACATTCGCTCCCACGTTTGCAACAGTCGTAACCATTTCCTCCTCCCAGACCCTCATATATCCGTCCCAGACAAGCATTAATGGGCAACCTCCTGCCCCACATTCATCCCCTTCTCTCATTCGTTTATCCTTCCTCAACATTTCGTATTTCCCCGTCCTATTAAAGCTTTACAAATCGCTTGGCGATGGTACAGTCCTTGCTAGTAAACCAGTTAGCAGTTGGCTTAAGTCTAGGGGCAGGACCAGGCCTCACTACTTATACCTCGTTATTCCTCCCCACACAATTTGTTCCTGTTTTCTTTCTCATAATAGAAATTTTCATTGCTTTTTAACATAAAAATTATTATTATTATTATTATTATTATTATTATTATTATTAAAGTAGGCCATTGTTTCTGTTTTCTTGACCCACCTTCACTTTATAGCTCGAACTGCCAGGCTCTCCGTGGATCATCATCCCCGTGGGCAGGAGGAGGAAGCGGCGGAAGGAGAGGAAACAAAAACAGGGCTGCCGGGTTGGCAGGACTGTTGCATTCTGCTGATAACGGAGACCTGGCTCCACTCATCCAAACCGGATACAGCTATCAAGTTAGCAGGCCGCACAGCCCACAGCCATGACTGAGACAGTAACTCCGGTAAGAGCAAGGGAGGGGGATTATGCATTTAGGTGAATAACAACTGGTGCACCAACGCTACGACCATCGATAGCCCTCAGCCACATCCTGTCAGTGCAGGCACAGGAGGTAAGGCACACT
Organism: Epinephelus moara; assembly: GCF_006386435.1. Taxonomy (NCBI): domain Eukaryota; kingdom Metazoa; phylum Chordata; class Actinopteri; order Perciformes; family Serranidae; genus Epinephelus; species Epinephelus moara. Next base: position 37,922,490 of record NC_065514.1, read on the forward strand.
CTGTGGGCAGTGAATCCCAGAAAAGCTGTTGGACCAGACAGTGTGACTGAGAGGGTGCTGAGAGACTGTGTAGACCAGCTGGCTGGTGTGTTCACCAACATATTCAACGAGTCCCTATCCCAGTGCTCGATCCCACCCTGCCTGAAGTCCTCCACAATCATTCCTCTACCAAAGAAGACCAATGCCAGCAGCCCCAACAACTACTGGCCAGTGGCACTTACACCCATTATTATGAAGAGAAACTGGTTTGGAGTCACATCACAACAAGCCTGCCACCCACATTTGATCCCCACCAGTTTGCATACAGATAACATGCTATCCATGCAAACACTCACCCTGGCCTCAGACCTGCACCAATTCATCAATCCAAGCATCTCATATCCTCAATCGCCGACTCTCGCTTTCCCATAATTAATTCTAGAAATTCCCACAATTGGCACCAGCCTCCGATCTTCTTTCAACTGTTTTACTTGGGTTGTTTCTTCACACGGAGCCACTTTAACCATTTATAGGCAGAAAGTTCTTGACCACAATAAAATTTCAGGGTGCTGTCTTCTTTAGTAAACATCACACATATGAACTGCTATCCGAAACTCCCATGTGCTCTTGAAGCTCTCTTGGGGGCTCTATCTGAAGCCGAGCTTACGAAGAGACAAGTCCCCCACTCAGTCTTACTTCCGGGATCCCTCCTGCCTTCCTGTTTTCGACCTAACACATCCATCATCATGCTTGCCTGCTACCCAAAAACCCAACCTTCATCCCTCAACCCTCAGTCTTCCATCCCTTCATTCCTCACTCTTCATCCTTTGATCCTTACCATGTCATCCCTAACCTTTCATCCATCTGGCCCTTGACCCTCATCCCCTCATCCCTCAACCCTTCATCCCTTCATCCCTCAACCCTTCATCCCTCATCCCTTCATCCCTTCATCCCTCCACCCTCATCCTTTCATTCTCTAATTCCTCGAATCTCACCCCTTCACACTTTCCTCCAAACCCATAATCCATCATACGCAATAAACAATAAACAGTACAATGGATCCAGCTCTATGTTTAGAAACTGAAATTAGGAATGCTGAAATTAATAAAGAGTATAGTGGCTATATTTTTTGATGTGGAGAAGGCTTATCATATGATGTGGAAACAAGGTTTAATGCTTAAATTATATCAAATGGGAATAAGAGGGAGAACATATAGATGGATTAGAAATTTTTTAACGGATAAAAAAAATACTCTTTATGACACAGGATCACTTGCAGCCCTCCGCAGGTATTTTATTGAAGCCACAGTTTACAACAATGAGACAACACAGCAGAACAGTTCGCCAATCATTCTTATACTCTTCCTCAGACAAACACCATACCTAACTTTCCATGTGTGTATGTGTGTGTGTGATTTCCTGCCATTTCCCAGAACTTGCTTCACCATCACAATGTTTGCCAGGTCATTTTGCTCTTAGACTTGAGACCATTTTCAATTTTAGTAAACACGTTTTGCTTCTAACTTTATCTTAACTGTCAGACATTTCTTTTGCCACCACATATTCCCCCCTTTTCTACTAATTAGGTAGAACATACATAAATGATTTCAAATTGCTGTCAGATTTCATGTGCCCGTACATGTGTGCAAGGTCATTGATCTGTGTTTGTGAAACTGTCCTGTCGTCGTGCTGTTAGCTTGCTATGATGAATGTATGACTGAATAGTAACAATACCTTATTAATTACGTTAGTGCGTGATTAGAGAATTCCCTTAACCATAACAGGCGACACAAATCAAGGTTACACAAAATTAGGGTTCTTACCGTGCAAGAGCGAAAAACCTGTCAGCTGCTTACAGGACGGCCCCTCCCACTGGCGACCTTTAACGTGAACCCATCAACATTACATACAGTTATTTTACTGATACATAGCGTTCAATGTTTAATTAAACAAGAATACAAACTCTTAATTGATTATCAGAGTACAGGATTCTTAACTGTAAATGTTTGTCTACCTGACTGTAATGATGACAAAAACATACTGTGGAATAGATATGATCGGTGATATTACAATGAAATCACAAATATAGATGAGAACATATATGAATTAGCTAAAATGAACAGTAGGTTGACATTATGCAAGGTAATGTAATACTGTGATGTAATATGATGTGGTGTGTGCCATCTACCAGACTCCAGTGGAGTCCTCTCGTTGAGTCCATACATACAATGTGCTGAAACATTAGAAATTCATCTTTTCAAACATCATCTGTCCAAATTCCTCTGAGTTCATTTCACAGCTTAATCATCTGCTTCTCCTGCACCCATAAGATCATCAAAATCATCCATGTCGGCATGGATGGGGAACAAATCTGGATATCTCTCCCCATTCTTTGCCTCCTTCTTCTGATCAAGGTGGATTTGCACTATTTGTCAGGGTGTCATCATGTTCAACATTTGAGCCCATTGGAGACCAGTCACGAGAGTCATCTGTTTGTCCAGAGCCATCTGGCACTGCCTCATCAGCATGGAGGAGATGCAACATGCCAAAAGGAAACTAGTATTAGAATTATCAATGCACTGATTCCTGCTTTAGCCAAAACGGCTCCCCATACCCCTAAAATTTGGTCTAACCAATCCCAAGACATGCAACAAACGTAGCATTCCGTTGTAGCAGGAGGATCATTCATTAATACTATCCAGTCCATGACTGCTCCTGGCTCGCTTGATAACTGAGGTCATTCCTCACTTCCTCCCATGTCAACACACTGACATTAAGATGATGAACTGCTGCCTTTACAATTATTTTTATCCTTTCTGTTTTTGATTTTACCTCCATTGTTGCACTGACTACTCCTGCAATGAATGTGACAAGCTTCTTTAAGTCAATCATTACTTTGCCTTCATTAACCTGATCTGATTCTTTAATGGTTTGTTTCTTTGCACTGCTTCTTTCCTCAGCTCCTCCTCTCTGAGTCACCCTCCTCACAGCCTCTGCATGTGTGATCTTGTTCTGGACTCTAACCTGTTGTAGTTCCACTTCCCTTTTCATTACTTCACAGCCCCCAAAAGCCACACTGTGACTGCCACCACAGTTACAGCATTTTGGTTGCTCCTGTTTACACTGCCCATACTCATGATCCTCTCCACATTGAGCACAACTTCTTTTGCCATTACATGTCTTAGCTGTATGGCCAAACCTTTGACAGTTGTAATATATATATATAATATAACATCTCATTGGCTTTGGAACAAACCCCCTCACACTAAAACTGAAGCTCAGAGTGACTTTCTTTGGGAGCACCTGCTCCTCAAATTCAAGCACAACCTTCTTGCTGTCCTTTCTTACTCCCTGTCGAGTTACCTGCAGCCGCCAAACCCCTTTCAGAGTCCCCTCTTTAAGGTTTGCATTTCCTGAACTGTGACCCCAATTGGTACCCCCCAGATATCTCCTTTACTCCACTTACTTCCTCTGTCAACACGGCTTAAGCCTAGTTCACATTACATGATTTTCACCCTGATTTTGCGTTGCGTAATCTTTTGAGTGTTCATACCTGATGCCATGTGTTTCTGTCAGCGGGAGTCTCGCCAACTGCGTTACGACCTGTGTGTGCACACCACAAGATTTCTCCACCGAGCCCTCACCAACAGAGCCCCAGATAATACCGTGACGTCACCAAACTCGGAGACGACACATCATGAAGGCATGGATATTCTTTATTATCCTGGGTCCAAACACAACGCACTCCCCGTGATCCTGTGGATGCCACCATTGTTGTTGCTTGCCGGCCAGCTTGTCAGTGTTGTCAGATCTTGGGAGAGAAACAAGCAGCCAGGGCTATGAAAACAAGCCCAAAAGAAGCGACTGCAGTCTGACATACTATCATGCGTTTAAATAACTTAATAGACGTATATATATATATAGAGAGAAAGGTAATGTTAGAGAGCAAGTCCAAATAAGCAGCTCCACTTTAGAAACAAGCCCAAAGTTGGGGCTAATAAGCGGACCTGGCAAGTGGCAACCCTGCGGCTTGTCCTCCTCACATTTCTTCAGTCCTCCTGCGTGCTAACGTGGGACGTATCCTGCCTCTCATTGGCTGATGCTCTTTGTCAGTCGTGTCAGACTTCTCCAGTTTTCTAGCATGCCAGATATCCAGTCCCAGTCACAGACGAGGGGGCGACTTGCTCGTAGGCTTGTTCACACACTCGTCGTGGCAGACTATCTGCCGACTCACCTCCGACCCAAGGTGGCTCTCAAGATTCTCTGCGATGTCAAAATTGCAGTGAAAATCGTGTAATGTGAACTAGGCTAGTTGTCAATGTTGTGTTTGTACTATTTTTAGCAACACAAATAAATGAAGATCCGGCAGATATGTTTAGTCGTTGTTTTACTTGAGTTTCTCCGTGTGCAACAATACAATAACAAGAGACATGACCGATGATGTCATTAACCATTTAAGCACACACAACAAAATAATATGCTCTGTTCAATACACAACAGTCAACTTCATCATACATAATACAAAAGAAACATAAGTTCTTGTCATCTCAGTCAGTCTTTCAGTAAACCCCTTTTTTTTTCTTCCATCAACTCTATACAGTCCATACAGCTATTCCTTGCCAGCTATGCTTTCTTTATAAGTCAAGGCGATGTGGTGGTTTACGGGCCCATGTAGGGTAACGTTTCTCCTCACAAGGTGGAACGGCCTGTGCAGGTGAGTGTTGCAGCACAGCCGGGGATGCAGCCTCCGGTTCCTCAGGTACACTTGCCACAGCCGATGTTACATTTGCTGCAGCTGATGGAGATGCAGATGGTGCAGTAGGTGCAGTACCAAAGTCTGGCAACTCCTCCCGAGCTGCTGCAGCTCTAGATCTTCTCAGCTGGTCAATATGATGTCTCCAGATGACTCCAGGGGTCATCTCCACTGTATAGGAGAGAGGTCCAGTCCGCTCTTTAACTTTAGCAGGTATCCATTTGCGATGTCCTCTGTAATCTCTAGCGAGTACAGTATCTCCTACTTCCAGCTCCTGAGTCATTCCTTGATTTTCACATTGCTTCATCTGTTTTTCCTGAACATTCCTTTGAAGGTTGGGTCTCAATAAATCCAGCCGAGAACGTAAGGAACCTCCTAGAAACAGCATAGCAGGGGTCTGGTTTGTGGTAGAGTGGATTGCATTGCGATATGCCAACAAGAAGTTGGCGAGCTTCTGCTGAAGTGTGATATGTTCATCCACCATTGCTCGTAGTGCATTTTTCAAGCTCTGCAAAAACTTCTTGGCCAAGCCATTTGTAGAAGGGTGAAATGGAGCTGAGGTAATGTGCCTAATACCGTTGTACTTGAGAAAAGTTCCAAACTCCTCCGATGTAAACTGTGGCCCATTGTCGCTAACTAGCTGCTCTGGGACCCCAGTCCTGGAAAACAGTTCTCTCAGTACCTGAATGGTGTGGCCTGAGCAATCAATCAATGAATCAATCAATTTTATTTATAAGGCCCAATATCACAAATCACAATTTGCCTCACAGGGCTTTACAGCATACGACATTCCTCTGTCCTTAGGACCCTTGCAGCAGATAAGGAAAAACTCCCCAAAAAAACCCTTTAACGGGGGAAAAAAATGGTAGAAACCTCAGGAAGAGCAACTGAGGAGGGATCCCTCTTCCAGGACGGACAGACATGCAATAGATGTCATACAGAACAGATCAGCATAATTAATTAACAGCAATACGTATGACACAATGAGACAGAAAGAGAGACAGAGAGAGATACAGAGACAGAGACAGACAGACAGAGAGAGATGCAGGACAGACGGTAATGACAGTAGCTTACAACAACGTTAATGAAAGTAATAATATTATAACTGGCTATTGTGGTACAATATGTTGAAAGTATCTGATAGTATACATGTGACAATAATCAAATGTGTATAATAACAGTAGAAGTATGACTAATGATAACAGCAGCAGCAGGAGGCATCTGGCAGGACCACGGCAGCAGCACAACCACACATGTCACACTATCCAGGCACCGCTGTGATGTAAGTTAACCACAAAGGCTCCGGAGAAGAAGCCGAGTTAGTGACATGGAGTACGGCCGAGTTAGCAAGATGCAGTAACTGGACATGAGAGAGAGAGAGAGAGAGAGAGAGAGAGAGAGAGAGAGAGAGAGAGAGAGAGAGAAGGAGAGAAGGTGCCTGGTGTATTATAGAAGGTCCCCCGGCAGACTAGGCCTAAGTCAGCCTAACTAGGAGCTGGTACAAGGCAAGCCTGAGCCAGCCCTAACTATAAGCTTTATCAAAAAGGAAAGTCTTAAGTCTAGTCTTAAATGTGGAGACGGTGTCTGCCTCCCGGACTGCAACAGGAAGATGATTCCACAGGAGAGGACTATAGTGGAAAGCTGCAGTACCGGAGGCTGCAGTTTCAGGACCGCAGTTTTAGGACCGCAGTTCTAGGACCCTTCAATTTTCGTCATAGCACCACCTACCGAGCGGAGGCTACAACAGCAATAACGGAGGCTGCAGTTTCAGGACCGCAGTTTCAGGAACCTTCAATTTTCGTCATAGCGCCACCTACCGAGCGGAGGCTGCAATAGCAATAACGGAGGCTGCAGTTTCAGAACTGCAGTTTTAGGACCGTTTAATTTACAGAGCGGAGGCTGCAAATACCTCAAGTTTATTTTCTGTTGTACCCAAATACTACTTTTTTATTACATAGTTATAATCAGTGTTGAACAGTAACTCGTTATTTGTACTCCACTGTCTGGCAGGTTAACTCATATCACAGCGGTGCCTGGATAGTGTGACGTGTGTGGTTGTGCTGCTGCCGTGGTCCTGCCAGGTGCCTCCTGCTACTGCTGTTATCATTAGTCATACTTCTACTGTTATTATACACATATGGTAGGTTACCATTGCCGGTCCTCTCCAACACCCGTCCTGGGCTACACAGTGTCGGGTTTCGAGTTTGTTCTGTGTTTTTTGCTGCAGTCGTGCACCACCTAGTCTGTACGGCTTCATCATTTGATTAATAAACTGTCATCTCCAGACGTTTCTTTAATTTTGACAAAGTTTTAAAAATAGAATTTCTTGGCAGTGATGTCATTCATGGTGACGGTCTGTTCCACCATCAGTGGTGGAGCTTTTCTCTCTCAGGTTAAAGTTTTGTAGGTTGTCAAGGAACTTTTCCTTTTTCATCATAACAAAACGTTTTCCTTTCGTCTTTTCCTCCAGTTTCAACCGAAGCTAGCTTCTTGTCTTACTTCGCGGCGACAGGAAGCTCGTATCGGAGGCGCTGTGATTTTTAAACTTCTAACTAATTTCGTCCACGTATTACCCATATCCCGTCGGTACACGTTTGAATCATTGCTTTTTGATCCATACCCTGTAACTGGATGAAGGATCTTAGCCATCGGACGAAGATTGTAAGTTATTTTTCGGATCTGTCATCTGCAAGTGCAAACACGGAAGCGCGAGCACATAGGCCCGGGCCTTTTAAAACCTGTTTCGTGCAGTTTTATGACTTAGGCTATTCATGAACAGAACTCAATCTTAATGTCTGTGTGCATAGATTGCACAAGTCAGTACTCACAGCTATGGGAGGACATCCAGAGGCTGAAATCAGAGCTTCGGAAAAAGAACAGGATGATCGAGGGATACATAGCCGTGGCTGCTGCCCAGTCAAAACAGATCTCCTTTCTCCGGTCATCTGGTCTTGCTGTGACGGCGGCCCGTTCACCCACCTCCTCGGTGTCAGTGATGGCCTCGGCTTTTGCAACCACCTTTCTCTGGCTGCCCTCGCTGTATGCTGATGCTGCGTCGGATCGTCCAGAGGGTGCAGCAGCTGAGACTGGTGGGCTCCCCTCCGAAGGACTGCTGGATGTAGGAACACCGGGCATTGCCAACACTGCTGCTGCCGCAGACCAAGACATCACAACGCCGCCGTCAGCTGGGCCGGAGGTCGGCTCAGGAAATGGGCCCATGGTCCCGGTGTACAGCTCCACTCCAAAGCTGTCTGAGCTGCCCTGGACAGCAGTGGCGTCCCGTGGTCGAAAGGGAGATCCGGATGGGAGGCAAGTCCCACCTGTGGCTCCCTCCAACCGCTTCGCCATCCTGATGGAGGAGGCTCTGGTGCATCCTGGCGATGCACCTGCTGTTCCAGCTCTCGCGGCCCGTCATGCTGCCGCTCCGTCTCCTCCACCGGCTGCCAGCAACACCGCTCCTCCTGCCGCTGCTCCGTCTCCTCCACCTGTGGCCGGGGGCACCGCTCCTCCTGCTGCTGCTGCGTCTCCCTCACCTGTGGCGGCTGGCACCGCTCCGCCTGCCGCTGCTGCGTCTCCCTCAACTGTGGCCGGTGGCACTGCTCCATCTGCTGCTGTTGCGCCTCTCTCACCTGCCTCCTCTCCGCCTGTTGCTGTTGTTGCGACACCTGTTGTGGATGCTGACCGCGTGGCTACCCGGTCCGCTGGGTCCACCGTGGGACGGCAAAACAAACAGCCGGGGAAGTCCTCCTCCCACCGCCGCAGGCTGCTGATTGAGGCAGTGAACAGACGCTCCAGCGGCTCGACTTGCCTGCGGTCCAGTGGTGTACAGCCCCCAGTGTCGGACCGCTCCACATCACCACAGCACCCGCCTGTCCAGCCTGCTCATCCTCAACAGGTGAATTCGCCCCACTCTGCGACTGCTGAGAGGGCGCCGTCTCCTTCTGGTAGCACAAAGCCTTCATCTCCCTGTCCACTCTTTCGTCCCACCACAATGATAATTGGTGATTCAATAATTAGGAGTGTTCGGTTTTTTAATGCTACCACTCTCTGTTTTCCTGGTGCCACTGTCCCCGTCATCCTAAAAAAACTCCAGAATATTCTGCCATCACTCCCGACCTCCATAAAATGGCTCATCATCCATGTGGGCATTAATGACACTGCTCGCCAACAGTCTGAAGTGACCAAGGTCGATTTTATCCACCTTCTAAAACAATCTGGCAAATCCATCTTCATCTCCGGCCCCACTGCACCGCTCTCTCGCGGCGACGTCCTTTTCAGTAGAGTCCTCTCCCTTCATTACTGGCTTCTGTCCGCCTGCAGGGCTCATGATGTGACTTTTATTAACAATTTTAATCTTTTCTGGAATCGAAGGCCTCTGCTCAGTCACGACGGAATCCACCCAAATAAATTGGGCCATCAAATGTTGACTGTCAACATTCAACACGCTGTGCGTTTCGCCACATGGAACTGACTGTTTACATCTGATGTCACACAATCACTGACTTCCCCCTCCTCCTCTTCCTCTTTGATTTCATCAGAGCAAACTGTTTCTATCGCTAGCCCCCCCTACTGTCCTATTGGCAGCTCCTCCATCACCCCAGTCATAACCTCTGCTATTTTAGACTTGGATGTGGTTAATTACTCTCAGGTCTGCAACACCTTGACCTCTGTTACACTTAATAAGTTTAACCATTCTGCATCATGCAAGAAGGCTGTCTCTACAGAGGAAAATATTAATGACCAACAAACTCAGTCGATTAGTTGTTCTACCAATTTTAATGTTTTGAGCAATTCTTTACATGTCACTTCAGTTGGTAAATATACAAATGCAAATATTACAGTCATAAACAAGCCAAGGGCTCCCCTGTTTCGAAGTAATTTTAGACCAAATGGTTCTGTTTTGAATAACCTTGTAAAGATCAGTACTCAGCCTCCTGTGAATTCACATCATATCACTTTGAACATGGCCTTAATCAATGCTAGGTCACTGGCAAACAAGACCTTTGTGTTAAAGGAATTTTTCTCCTCCCGTGAGCTAGATATGATGTTTATTACAGAAACTTGGGTTCAAGCTGGGGTGTCCGTGTGCCTCTCCGAGCTTCTCCCTCCTGACTGTAATGTTTTCAGTTCCCCTCGGATTACAGGCAAAGGGGGGGGACAGCATGTGTGTACAAGTCCAGCTTCTACTGTAGACAAATTCCATCTGCCACCTACTCCAGTTTTGAGTTGCAGCTGATTGAATTGAACTCTTCTCCTCCCATGTTATTTGCAGTGGTTTATCGTCCACCTAAATATAGTACACACTTTCTGCAGGACTTTGAAAACTTCCTATCTAGTATTTTGGTGACCTATGACAAATGTTTAATCCAAGGAGATTTTAACATTCATGTATGTTGTAAGGATAAACCACTGGTTAAGGAATTTCTTTCTCTTATTGAATCCTTTGATCTTACCCAGTGGGTCTCTGATTCAACACATGAAAAGGGGCACACACTCGACCTGGTGTTATCCCATGGCCTGCCTGTTAGTATAAATGAGATTTGTGACAGTGCCTGTATTTCTGATCATCTGCCTGTTCTTTTCTCTGCTAATGTCCCCTGCTCTGGTGTTAGTGCTCGTCCTCCTACACGTCAGTTCCGTGTTATTAATTCAGATACCTCACTTCAATTTTGCACAATCTTTGATGCATCTGTGAATGCAACGATGAATGAGTTTTGTGTTTTTAGTCCTGAGGATCTTGTAGCTTTCTTTGAATCTAAGTGCACTAGCATTTTGGACGCTATTGCTCCCTTTCGGAGCAAATGCTCCAAGGCTCCCTCTGAACCATGGATCAATGACTCTATCCGTGCTCTCAGGCGCTCCTGTAGGCGTGCTGAGAGAAAATGGAAGAAAGACAAGCTACAGGTGTCATTTGATATTTTGCGTGACTGCTTACTAGAGTATCAGAATGCGGTGAAAGCTGCTAAAGCCAACTACTTTTCAAAGCTTGTCTCCAATAACATCAATAGGCCCAAGGTTTTATTTAATGTTCTAGATTCTCTTGTTAACCCTGGCAATACTGACCCAATTATACCCACACCTACTCGTTGCAATGACTTCTTAAACTTTTTTGTGGAAAAAATTTCTACTTTGCGGTCAACTTCACCGGTTGCTGCTCTTGACCTCCCCCTAGCCCAACCCCCCCTCCCCCAAGTGTTCTGCTGTTTTTGACCAATTTGAGCTGATATCACTGTCTGAGTTATCTGATGTTGTGAACGAGCTCCGACCCACAAATTGTCCAGCAGACAGCATCCCCTCCAGCCTTTTCAAGAAGGTTTTTAACTCCACTGGTTCTTTTGTCTTAATGTTGGTCCATGCTTGTTTTGTTTCAGGGTGTTTTCCAGCTCCGCTGAAGCGAGCTATAGTGCAGCCGCTTCTCAAAAAACCCAATCTTGACCCCTCTGTCCTCTCCAATTTTCGGCCTATTTCTAAATTGTCATTTCTATCAAAAGTGCTGGAGAAGGTAATGGCTAATCAGCTGTTAGCTTATCTTGAGAAAAATGATATTTTTGAGAAGTTTCAGTCTGGCTTCAGGCCCCGCCATAGCACTGAATCAGCCCTTCTAAGGGTTTTTAATGATATCATTTTAACTGTAGATTCAGGATGTGCTGCTGTCTTGGTGACCTTAGATCTGACTGCAGCATTTGATACTGTTGATCACAGGACCCTGTTGTCACGTCTACATCAGTATGTGGGGATCAGGGGGTTGGCCCTCATGCTGCTTCAGTCCTATTTGGCTGACAGGACTTTCTCTGTAATGTTGGGTAAATTCTCCTCTAGCATGGCTCCTCTAACTTGTGGGGTGCCTCAGGGGTCTATTTTGGGACCGTTGTTGTTTACTTTGTATATGCTTCCTCTTGGGTCCATTTTTCGTAAGCATAATATATCATTTCATTGTTATGCAGACGATGTACAGATCTATCTCCCTCTAAAAATGAACTGTGAGCACTCGCTGAATCCCTTATTAGCCTGTCTGACTGACATAAAGCTTTGGATGAGCAAAAGCCACCTTAATTTGAATGATACGAAAACTGAGGTTATTGTCTTTGGATATGCAGAATGTTCTACTTACTCTTTTCATAATTTGAACACCCTCACCACAAATATCAGCGGGTCGATCAAAAGCCTTGGTGTGACTCTGGACACTGATCTAAATCTTAAAAGACAAATTGGCACGGTTGTGAAAGGTTCTTTTCATCAGCTTCGATTGCTAGCTAAAGTTAAGCCCTATTTGTCTTCCAAGGATTTGGAGAGGGTCATTCATGCCTTCATATCATCAAGACTTGATTACTGTAATTCTCTTTATGTTGGTTTAGATCAGTGCTCCCTTCGTCGCCTGCAGCTAGTCCAAAATGCAGCAGCTCGCCTCCTGACTGGCACCAAGAAGCGGGACCATATTACACCTGTTCTGATGTCCTTACACTGGCTTCCTGTTCATTTTAGAATACATTTCAAAATTCTGTTGTTTGTTTTTAAAATCTTACATGGATTGGCCCCTCAGTATCTGGCGGAGCTGTTAAAAACTCACAATCCAGTCAGAGCCCTTAGGTCTTCAGGTGATCTGCTGCTTGAAGTGCCCAGATCAAGGCTTAAAACTAAAGGCGACCGAGCATTTTCAGTGGCTGCTCCCAAGCTCTGGAATAGCTTGCCATTGCATGTTAGACATGCAGAATCCCTTGGAAGATTTAAATCATCATTAAAAACTCACCTTTTCTCATGAGCTTTTGAACCCGTTGTGAGCCAGACTTGACTCTGTGCAATATACGTATGCTCTGTCTCGGGTTTTTTTTTTTTTTTTTTTTTTTAAATGTGTAACTGATGTTGTTTCTAACTGTTTGTCTGTTTTTAAATTTGTTTCTGTTTTTTTTGTATTTTTGTATCTGTTCTTATTTTGGTATTTATCATTCTATTTATGTGGTATTGTAATTTTCACAGTGTTCTTGTAAAGCACTTTGGTGACTTCTGTCTTTTTAAATGTGCTGTAGAAATAAATGTGACCTTGACCTTGACCTTGTTTATTATTATTTATTTTTTGAGGGAATGGAGCAACTAGTAATGTAACTGATTACATGAAATTAAGTAAACATAACAGTTACATGATTACTTTTAAAAGGAGTAAAAAGTAATTTAATTACTCTTACCTAGTAACTTGCCCAACACTGGTTATAGTATAATGGTATAATAATAATTAAGTACACCCAGAAATAATAACAATTGCATGTACAATATAGATCTCCATCAATAGTGCCCTAAAAGATTAACAGACCTCTGTTATTGTATGATTGATAAATAAAGCTGAGTTGACTGACTCTTCACCAGATATCAAAGATTACAAAAACACAAAACACAAGGATTACTGTGAGGACAGATTAAAAATATTAACATTTATAAATATATAAAAATATACAAAAAACAATCAATAAGAAATAAAAAGTCAGAGACAAGTTTTTTCCCCCCATTTTTAATGGAAATTCTATCCCTCCATCTTCCTTCTCCTTGCCAGCCTCTGTATGAAGTCCTCCACTTCACTAAATTGGTAACAGAGAACACAATGATTGACAAGTTGATATTTTACTTCAAATTGCATTTGAAAATGTAATTATCCACTCTTACCTTTGATCATAGACTGGACCGGAAAGATATTCCTGCTCAGCCTCCTGTGAGGACAGCCCCTTTAGCACAGCCAATCTATATATGAGTGCCTGATATATATAGATATATAGATATATAGGACAGAAATAATTATGTTATGTATAATATCCTAACAATGGCAGAGGGTGAATCAATGCAATTATTTAGCATGTAAAATGTAATGGTTGTCAAAGTACCACCAAATGCTGCGCTGCTCCCTGTGACCGTATGATGAAGTTCACAAGTTTTTCTTCATTCTGTGTACGATCACTGACTGCCTGGATGTGAGCAGGAACATCCTCGGTTGGGGCTCTCCATTTTGGTACTCTGAATACTGGCTGGAGAGTTCCCTGGAGCAGGCTTCTGGCCTCATTAGTCCAGCAGGCAAATCTCTGGCCATGTCTTAGTAACAACATTGAAATAAATTATTACATGTAGAAAAGGACAAGTTATATGTGCACAACTGTCAACAGAGACAGCCATCAAGACCTCCAGATCTGTCAGGAGAATGTCAACATTGTGCATATCTGATATTAATGCATAGACAGACGCATGGTAACTTTATTAGCATTTTCTGAGAGACGTAATCTTACCTTCATGGCCAAGTGCACGAGTGAAGTGGCTGTCCAGGTGAGCCTGTACTTTGCTCAACTTCGTGGGTTGATAAACTGTTAAGCTGCAGAACGGACAATGAAATTTGTTGCAGCATGTCTGGCAGTGATCGCCCGCTTTGTATTGAAATAAGCATCCTAAAAAAGAGATAACATAGTAAGTCAAATCCAAAATCAACCCTTTACATCTATTTCACAAACCAGCAGATTGTAGTAGCTTCTGTACCGAGGGGCGCTACAGTATTGTGAAAATGTCCTCAATCAAACTATATCCTGGTAAAACACTGTCAGTATGGAGTTAATAAAACGTATCAGCAAAAACCAATATAATTAAACCAACTTGTGATGTTGTCAAAAACACACGTTAGCATGTAACGTTGTAGCATCCGTGTAAGCCAGCATGCTAACAAGCTAACACCGTTGCGGCAAACTATCGTGAAAGTGTCATACTCAGCGGACTTAACGAAGGGTTAACTTATCGATTAATGCATAATGAAGCCAGCCCATGGTAACTCACAGATCCATTTAAAGACAAAGTAGCCAACTTTTAACCTTAAACAATTAAAACTATACTCACGTTCTGTCATCTGGTCCTCTCTAAGGTTACTCCTCCTAACCGTAGATACTCACTTTATCTCATCTCATCCTCTCTACTCCTTCTAACCGTGGGTGGCGCTGTGACGAAAATTGAAGGGTCCTAGAACTGCGGTCCTGAAACTGCAGCCTCCGGTCCTGAAACTGCAGCCTCTGGTACTGCAGCTTTACCCTACTCGGAGAGGAGCCTGATAGCTGAAGGCTCTGGTTCCTGATCTATTTTTGGAGAGTTTAGGGACCACAAATAACCCTGCATTCTCAGAGCACAGCCTTCTGGTGGGATAATATGGCACTATGAGCTCTCTAAGATATGACGGAGCCTGACCATTTAGAGCTTTATAAGTTAACAGTAGAATTTTAAATTCAATTCTGGATTTTACAGGGAGCC
>NC_065514.1:37937984-37942518 GCF_006386435.1 Epinephelus moara
CTCCTTAGTCTCTCCTTCACACACCATGGATGCTTAAGACTGTCACTGAAGGAGCTATTATTTATAGTGTTTACACTTTATTTATTAAGACTGTTTCTATCATGTCATCTTACTACAAACATTAATTTGAACTGTGTCATCACTACATGACATCTGTGATTGCTGATGGAGCATGTGAGGTGGAATTTCATGTTCTCTGGCATATGATATTGATCTAATAGTTGCCAAACTTAGCTCAACTAGTATTAGCTCGTTAGCATCTCATTATCTAGCAAAGAGTTGCCAAGGAACGCCATTCAGTTAGCCTAACATCAACAGGTGTTGGCAGAAAATACGCTCTTATTTTAGCTTATTTACTGAACCAACCGACTCACCGTTCACACTCGGCGCTCCGGTGTGGAGCGCTAACGGTGACACGCGTGTATGTGTCATTCCCTCACGAACTGCTGTGAACTGTACGGTGACGCGCCCCCATAAAGTCAGTGGAGAGAGCGGCGCTGGGGACGACCAATCACATGTTACCAAAATAACAGTAGAGCCAATCGATGAGCAATACGAGATTAGAGGCGGGACGTATGGTAGACACCAACGATTGTTAACCCTTTGTGTACCATATTGAGCGGACGCCGACAGCCAGTGTTTATATTGGTAGGGACAGTACAGAAGGGGCTGAATTACCTTTAGTTAACACTCATATATTAGATATGATCAATATATCCTTATTAACAGGCTATGTACCACAGTCTTTTAAGGTAGCTGCATAGGCGTAGGATTTGGCTAATTTTCGATATTTTAGCTAATACGCTAGAAACGGCATTTTTAGGACGGTAGGTTTGTTTGCGGCTTGTAAAATAGGGTCGTAAAAAGATAGATCTACTGAATATATCTAATATCTAGTAAAGCTGAACCGGTAATGACACTGCACCTTGATGAACGACGTTAAGAAAAAAAGCAAGGATGTCGGCTAATTTCAGATATTTTAGATCGTACTCTAAAAACTGCGTTTTTGGGACGGTAGGCTTTTTGCGGCTTGTTGTAAAATAGAGTCGTAAAAACATACATCTACTGAATATATCAAATGTCTAGTAAAGCCGAACTAATAATGACACTGACACATAAAAACTAAGGATGATGGTTAATTTCAGATAATTTAGCTAGTACTGTAGAAACGGCATTTTTGGGACTGAATATTTGAATAGGCCTATATCAAATATCTAGTACAGCCGAACTATCATGTTACTATTATTATTGGTGGGAAATTATAACAGAGGAATATATTTGCCGTTTTAATATCAAGAACACTTTCGTGTTTTTGTGTGTATACAGGACGTTATTGAATCAGGGAATTTGTGTGTACACCACGACAAAGGATCCTAATTGACTTCACATTGGCATTGTTTCCGTGGTACCGGCACGTAATTTCAACCCATTACGTGCTACCACCACGGAATGCGGTGTTAAGAGGTCGTGGTCATTTTGCGTATTTCTGTGAGATCAGGTTGGGCATATCTCACTCTCTCCAGCATGTGTGTGTTCTTGTGTGTCGTGTTCTTGTGTGTCTGTTTATCAGAGCGAAAGAGAGAGCGATCGAGAGAGAGAGAGAGCAGCTGCACGCATCAATGAAAGCACTTGGCAGAAAGGAATTAATTAATAATAATAATCATTGTCGGAGTCGCGCTCGGCCCGTGCAGGGCTCTACTCGAGAGTGTGTAGTGCTGTCCTTGGTGCTGAACAGAAAATCAGCGCAGTAGAAAACAGAAGAAGCCTGGAGGGGGTGTGCACAGAAGAAGCCTGGAGGGGGTGTGCAGGCGAAGACGGGTCGAACTAACGGGACCTCCCATTGGTTCGACTTCCTATTGGTCCGACCCAGTCGGACAGATGGGAGGTCGAACCAATGGGAGGTCGGACCAATGGGACTCTCTATCGGTCCGACCTACGGCCTAGTCGGACAACGGTTCTATTGTAATAGGATAAGAAAAACAGCACTATGTCATGTTTATGGGAGGTCGAACCAATGGGAGGTCGGACCTATGGGCAGTTCCCAAGAAACCTGGGGTTGTTCTTATTTTCTTCTGTTAATGGTGAGTAATAGTTTGCTCTGGCATTGCGGAGGCCCCTCTTATACGTTTTGAGACTGTCTGCCCAACAGGCCTGGAATTTCGTCATTTTAGGGGCAAGGCCACTTGGCCTTTCGCGTTGTCAATTTTTTGAGGGCACACACAGGGTAGCGAGGCCACACAGTAAAACAATGATTTTAAGTCCACGTCCAAAATGAATTTAATTTAAGGACTAAGGATGTATAACTATCTGTGAAATGAATAAATAAAACAAGCTCAAGTAATAATATTGAGTATAATAAGTAATAATGTGATTTATTTCATAGCACTAATAAACCCAATGTGTTTTAAATATAGAACGTAAGTTATACCTATAACTATGGATCTATGAGACCAAACGATGACCGTCACCACGGTCTTCACCTTGAATGATGCCATCCTACTACCTGTCCTTGAGACCTTATGTCAACAAAGTCATGTGACTGACCTTAGGAGGCTTGACTCGTAGTCTATAGTATCCGGGTGACACTGCCTCCTCCTCTTGCCTGGAACGCCTCAGCCCGTTCTGCACGACAAGAGAATGGTGACAGTCATCGTTTGGTCTCATAGATCCATAGTTATAGGTATAACTTACGATCTATTTCGACCTCACTCAGACCGTCACCACGGTCTTCACCTTGGATGACTCATACCATCAGGGTCGTTAAGAACGGAGGACCCCACGTCGTCACAACTCCGTCCAGCAGTAGCTGAAAGCACAGCCACACCCAGAGGTGCTGGTGCCGCCACGTTGACCCTGTAAAACCGGGAGAAAGTACATGGAGTGTTCCAAGATGCAGCAGCACAAATTTCTGCCATAGACACACCCCTTAAAGCAGCCCAGGAGGTTGCCATACTCCTAGTAGAGTGTGCCACCAGATTACCAGGGACAGGGAGACTCTGCCCGTCATAAGCCTGTGAGATGGTGTCCACCACCCAGTGTGACAAGCGTTGTTTGGACACAGCAGAACCTAGTTTGTTACCACCATAAGATACAAATAGTTGTGAGTGTGAGGTTCTCAGAGATTGGGTGCGTGCCAAATAACCCCCTAGGCTCCTCACTGGACACAATGTGTGCATGTCCCTCTCTCCAGAAGTCAGCCTTGGCTGAAATGAGCTGATCTCAAGGACTTGATTCACTGTCCTAGAGTTCACTACCTTAGGAAGGAATGCCGGATTAGGCCACAAAGACAACCCCGTGCCATCAGCCTTCCATCGCAAACACTGCTCACTGACAGATAAAGCATGTAGTTCACTGACTCTTTTGGCTGAACAAATTGCCAGCAGGAACAAAGTCTTATGAGACAGAGACTTCAAATCCGCCTGCTCAATGGTTCATAAGGTGCTTGAGTCAGTGACCTCAAGACCAAAGGGAGATCCCATGATGGAGCCCTCAGCAACCTGGCCGGACGCAACCGATACACACCCTTAATAAACTGAGAGACCAAGGGGTGTCTCCCTACTGAGACTCCCCCCACTGGCTCATGAAAGCAAGAAATTGCAACTGAATACACCCTTATCATACTAGACGCCTTTCCTGAATCCAAAAGAGACTGCAGGTAGCGCAATACCAGGTGAACAGAACAAGTGGCCGGGTTTACATGCTGCCTGTGACACCAGTCAGAGAACACCCTCCATTTCTGACTGTAGCTAGCCCGAGTGGAAGGAGCTCTGGCACTACATATTGTCTGCATAACTGCCTCATCTAACTCCTCAGGCTGGGGCTGCAGATCGGCCATGGCCACAACTGCAGAGTTGCTGGTTTGGGGTGCCAGATCTGACCGTCCGCTTGCGACAGCAGATCCACCCTGACAGGCAGGGGCCATGGCAGTCCATGGCAGTGAAGAAGACGGAGAAGAGCCGGGAACCAAGGTCTCCCTGGCCACCTGGGAGCTATCAGTAGAACCCTGTAATGTCCTGTCGCCACCCTGTGGAGGACATGGGGAATCAGAGGCAACGGGGGAAAAGCGTACAACAAGCCTGTCAACCACTCCTGCGATAGTGCATCTATTCCCAGGGGAGCTCCTTGAGGCTCCAGAGAGAACCACTCCTCGCAGTGTGTCGTCCTCGCTGACGCAAAGAGATCGGTCTGTGCCCTGCCGAATCGGGAACCAGAGCCATGCCACTACCTCTGGGTGCAACCCCCAGTCGCCGGGAAGGGGTCCCGTCCTGGACAGGAGATCGGCTGCCTGATTGTGAACCCCCGGGATGAAAATGGCCCTGAGGGATGCTAGACGGGGAAATGCCCACAACAAAAGTTCCCTGGTCGCCTGTAGACACCGGAGAGACCTGGTGCCCCCTTGATGATTGATGTGGTAGACAGTGGAAGAGTTGTCTGACCTCACCAAGACATGCTTGCCCCTGATAAAGGGGAGAAGTCCCATCAACGCCAGGTGGACTGCCCTCAATTCCAACAGGTTGATGTGTTGGCCCCCCCA
>NC_065514.1:37942763-37956499 GCF_006386435.1 Epinephelus moara
CAGATAGGGCAAGATTTTCAGACCGGCCATCTGCAACGGAGACAACGCAGCTGCCACCACCCTGGTAAACACTCTGGGGGAAAGTGACAGGCCGAAAGGGAGGACCTTGAACTGATAGGCCTGTCCCTGGAATGCAAACCGCAGAAATGGCCAATGGTCCTTGCAAATAGGAACATGGAAGTAGGCGTCCTTTAGATCCAGGGAGGTGAACCACTCCCCTCTCTCGATTGACAGTAGGATCTGCCGTGTTGTCAACATTTTGAATGGTAGCACCTTTATAAATCTGTTTAGTTGTCTTAGGTCTAGAATGGGACGCAGGCCGCCGTCCTTTTTTGGAATTAAAAAGTACTTGGAGTAGAACCCAGCGCGCTGTTCGTCTGAGCCTACTCTGATGATCACCTCCTTCTGAAGGAGGGTCGCAATCTCCGCGGCCAGCACCTGTGCCTGGACTGGGTCCTTTACCACGGTCATATGGATCCCGGTAAATGGAGGGGGGCGCCGCCAAAACTGAATCCTATAACCTTTCCCCAGGCTCATAGTGTCCTGATCCTCTTGGCTGACAGTTTTCCTAATGGCCGCCAGCAGAATAGCCAATGCATTACCTGAGCGTGCTGCTCTCGTGGCTGCATTATATGTACGGCACACAAGACTGTCGGATTTGCGACACTCCTTAACTGGGCAATGAGGGTTGGCGGTTACTCGCTCTGGGCCGAGTGATGTCAGGGCCGCCATCTCCCTTTCCACAGGTGGCATGTCTGCCAGGCCGGTCTCAGAGGCGTATTGGGGTCTTGTCAGCCTGCGACACCCTGCGTTAAATTGTGGCGCAGCTGCTGGGTTGTTCCAAGCTTTTCTAAGCATCTGCAGATAGTCTGCCACCGCTGGAATAGTCACTAAGGGCTGGGGCTGAGAAATACCTGCCCACACTCCCTCTACTGTACTCGGAGCCTCTGCCGGAACTGAGAGACCGACAATCTTGGCCGCACTCAATATTTTCCCCATAACATCCTGAGCTGGGGTCTCATTGTCTGGTATAGTTCCCAGATCTGACTCCAATCCACCCAGTGAGGAGTTGAGCTTCTCCTCCTCAGCATTTCCAGACAGTCCGGCGCTCCCCCCAAAGGAACTGTGAGCATACAGTGAGAGGACATCAGGTGAACCTTGCCTCTCTGACTGATGTGGTGGCAGGTCATGCTGAGAGGCCATGCTAGGCTCCTGAACCCCTGAGGATGAGCCAGCGACTGGACGTTGAGCTGCGATCNGCTCCCCCCAAAGGAACTGTGAGCATACAGTGAGAGGACATCCGGTGAACCTTGCCTCTCTGACTGGTATGGTGGCAGGTCATGCTGAGAGGCCATGCTAGGCTCCTGAACCCTTGAGGATGAGCCAGCGACTGGGCGTTGAGCTTCGATCCTAGTCAGCCGATTCGATAGGCTCTGAATTGCAGCTAGGATTTGAATTTGTGTGTCCTCCTGCTGCCCCCGCTTTTCAGGGCTAAGCTGCCTCTTATGTGCAGACTTCCCTGAGTGATAGTGATTGGGACTGCGGTCCCACTTGTTTCCTCTTGCTCTGCTTAGAAGCATGTCTGCCTTCTTTTGTTTTACTTGGAGGAGGGTGAGCCGCCATCTTATTTCGCGCTGTCTCCTCCACCAGCTTTGCCCTGCAGAGAGAGCTCTGCAGCTGCAGGGCATGGATTCTCAATGTCCTCCACCAGATGTGCCACTCCCAAACAGTGGGGGCACTCTCTATGGCCATCACGGGGATCCATGGTCACCCGGCAATTTCTACACCACTGGGAGGCCATTCCCAAACACAGCCGCTGCGAACAGCGGAGGCTTGTGTCACGCTTGAGTGCCCACTGCGAACAGGGGACCAATTAAACAAACAACCAAATCAAAATACCACCGTCGGGTGTATGAGAATAATACAACTCAGATCAGTTCACCATTTCACCTACCCGTATTGTGAACAAACAAATCAAAATAACACCATCTGGTGTATGAGAATGAGAATACAAATCAGTTCACAAATTTAATTGAAATATTGTGAATAAACAAACCAAAATAACACCGTCTGGTGTATGAGAATAATATAGCTTTAATCAGTTCAAAAATGTAATTGAAATATTGTGAACAAACAAACCAAAACAACACCGACCGGTGTATGAGAATAATATAACTCAAATTATTTCACTAATTCACTTACTTGTAATAAACTTCAGTAGCGTTCAATCCAATAACCAAAATCAACAAAAAGAGACCTCAGTTGAAGAAAACGAGGCTATATGGCTTCCACTCACTGTGCGCGAATGCACGAGGGTAGGCCGAACAAACGTCCCTCCCGCTGCGAACAGCGAGTCGTCAGGGCACAAACAAACTTAAACTTACTTTATAGTAACGAACGATGGTGAGAACAAGCCGTTCACTTGCCAGCGACGCTGCTAGCTGCTACCGAGCTCACTTGGGAGCACTCCTCACCTGGAAAGACACCTGTGAGGATGAGCAGAAATCAACAATGAACATGCATTAAACTTACCGACCCACACGCAATCCACAGGGACACTAGGCACCTGCACCGTAGTGACAGATTGAGAATAGTGTGGTCCTGAAAGCGAGAATACTCACGGTCTCGGATGAGGCGAGTAAGTCAAAGAGGAGGAGGCAGTGTCACCCGGATACTCTTATAGACTACGAGTCAAGCCTCCTAAGGTCAGTCACATGACTTTGTTGACATAAGGTCTCGAGGATAGGTAGTAGGATGGCATCATTCAAGGTGAAGACCGTGGTGATGGTCTGAGTGAGGTCGAAATAGATCAGCCAGATTCATGTATTTATAAGCAAACATTCTTAAATATAA
Organism: Epinephelus moara; assembly: GCF_006386435.1. Classification (NCBI taxonomy): domain Eukaryota; kingdom Metazoa; phylum Chordata; class Actinopteri; order Perciformes; family Serranidae; genus Epinephelus; species Epinephelus moara. Next base: position 37,945,617 of record NC_065514.1, read on the forward strand.
GGCCTAAATATTTTTTGAGTGTACATGATAAACTGATTCACTGAACAAGACTGGCTTATAAGTTATAATTATTTTTGATGTGTTGTTAGATAGCTAACAAACAAACAAACTACTGCAGGGCTATTCAGTTACTATTTCAACTGGGCCACATTTCAAAACCAGATCATGTCGATGGGCCACATTTTTAGCAGCGAGCAACCTATCCACTTTTTTTTGCATAAATATATATATTAATATACACAGGCATGGCCCTCCTCAACATGATGCAGAAACAGACTAAAAGAGAGCTGTCAATGCACAGAAGCATAATAAGTGACATTAACAGTATCTAATAACACACACTATCTCTCTACCAGCATCTCCCTCTCCCCTCTCCTCCACACACACACATGCACACACCTCACCTCCTGATGCTTTCCTTATAGGTCAGTTACACAGGATATAGTTTTATACAGTCCATGGCAGCAACAGTCATGTTTACAACAACAAAGTCACTATTTAAAACCCAATAATATCTCACTGGAATATAAATATTCCTCCTGACATCACAATACTGAGTGAAGAAAGTCACGTTATCTCAGCATGAAGACAAACATCAGTATCAGTCATTCATCCTGCTCTCTGTCCCTCCTCTACTGAGGACACTCACTGTCTGCAGGTCGGCTGCCTCAGGTACATGTTCAGATAAAGTGTTAGCCTACATACAGACAGCTTTCATTTTAGTTTGTCTTTAACACTTTGCTGTTAGCCTCGCGAGCGCGATGTGCTTGTATCAACCGCGATCATAAATCATAATAGCGGTGAATGAGAGACTGCAGACAGAGCAGATTGAAATATGGCTTTCTACATGCTGATCACATGTATTGATAAAGTATTGGCTTGGCTGGCAGAGGTTTTATCGCACTTACTCACAGTAACAAGCGTAGTTGTCGTCAACTAGAGTAATCTTGAAGTTATATTCCCTTCATCTGCACCGCGGCCTCTCTGCTGTTGAGTTTGTGTGTCTGTGTGTGTGTGTGCGCGCGCTGTGAGGGTTGACATGCAGAGAGCAGGATAGAGGCTGCAGAATGATGATGAAACAGAAACTTTAAAAAGTAACGCCGATAATGGCGGAGCTTACTATTATTACGGTGTTGATTAAACTTGCCTTGGGTTGTTTAATACCGGGTCTCGTTACCGATCCCTGCCCGGGCGTTTGATGAAGTCTCCTGGTTGGCCGGTGATAGATTGGTGTCAAACTGTCGTTACAGCCCATCCGAGCGGTTTATGCCAGGCTCGAATCAAACCCCCCACTGGTGATGTACGCATCGTCTCATTTGATGTTGCTCAGTAAGACTCCAGAATGTCATCGCATTATTTTTTTCTCAAAAGACGCAGGTGTCAAAGCCGTGTTGACAGGAAAGAGGCAGAGGAGAAAACTGTGGCCTTAGGGCAGATATTTTTTTCAAGGGCACAGGGCCTTAAACGAGATTCTTCCAGCTTGGTTAATCGCCAATTCTTTTCAAATTTTCGCGATATTTGTTTAAATTTACGGGTTTGAGAGTTATACCAAGGAGCGAACTTTCTTTTCTTTGTTAACTTCTTTTTAAGAGGAGCTACAGAGTCGAGTGTTGTTCGCAGCGAGCCTACGGCACTATCGACAAGATGATCAATTCGGGAGAAGTTAAAGTCGGTACGGGAAACCTCTGTTATTGAAGGACATGGTATTACATTTAACGATGGAGGAAACATTTCCTTAAATTTTGCGACAGCACTATCTGATAGACATCTAGTATAGTGACTGTTGCTGAGTGGCGTGTAATCGAGTAAAAAGAAATCAAAAGTTATCAAATAATGATCCAATAGCGAGGGATTCTGTGGAAAGACTGTTAGGTTATCAATTTCAATTCTATACGTCAGAACTAGATTGAGGGTATGCTTAAAACAGTGAGTGGGTTTATGCACACCCTGACTGAAGCCAATGGAGTCTAATAATGACATAAACGCGGTAGCCAGGGAGTCATTATCAACGTCAACATGAATGTTAAAATCGCCTACAATAATAACTTTATCTGATTTAAGAACTAAACTGGATAAAAACTCTGAGAATTCAGAAACAAATTCAGAATATAGGCCAGGAGCACGGTACACTATAACAAATAAAAGTGGCTGCGAGGTTTTCCAGGTCGGATGTAAAAGACTAAGAACAAGGCTTTCAAATGAATTATAGTCTAGTTTAGGTTTAGGGCTGATTAACAGACTAGAGTTAAAAATGGCTGCAACTCCCCCTCCTCGGCCGCTGCCTCAAGGAATGTGGGTATTATTATGACAGGGAGAAGTGGATTCATTTAGACTAACATATTCATCTTGACACAGCCAAGTTTCAGTGAGACTGAGTAAATCAGTATGATTATCTGATATTAATTCGTTTACTAACACTGCTTTAGATGATAGAGACCTGATACAGTCCGCATTTAATTCTCCTGTTTTGTCTTTCTGTCACAGAGGAGGTTTTAATTTTTATGAGGTTGTTATGCACAACTCCTCTTTGTTTAATTTTAGATTTAGATAATTTAGGTGGTCTGGGGACAGACACAATTTGTATGAAACCATGGGTGGGTAACTGCACTAGAAGCTCAGAGAAGCGTATAAGGCTTCGACTCTGAGTCCTGATCTCAACTCTGGGTTGTCAGGTTTTTGAATTACTAATAAACTTTGCCAGATTTCTAGATATGAGAGCAGCGCCATCCAAAGTGGTATGAATATGGTGGAGCTCATGGTAAATACCTCTGGCCATTTTGAACATGCATCAACCACCACTAGGAAAACTGTATTCAGAAAAGGCCCTGCAAAATCGATATGAATCCTCTGCCAGGGCTTTGCTGGCCATTCCCAGGGATGGAGAGGTGCAGCTTTTGGCATCTTCTGCACATGCTGACATCCTGGGCAGCACATAGCAAGCTTCGCTATTTGTTGGTCTAGGCCTGGCCACCATACAAAACTTCTTGCAAGTGCCTTCATCTTTGCAACCCCTAAATGACCAACATGCAGCTCCTCCAACACTTTAGCTTGCAGCTTGGAAGGAATGATGACTCTCAGGCCCCACATTATACATCCATTATCCAAGGTGAGCTCATCACGTAATTGGTAGAACTGAGGAAGCTGACTTTTCTGTTGCATAGTCCAATCATTTTGCAGTGTACACCTGAGACAGAGTAGGATCTTTTCTCATGCTGTATCACCTTGGTTGTGACTGGCAGATACTCTATCTGAGAAAGAGTAAACACATCAAGTGGTGTGTTCTCCTCTGTAGACTTTGTTGTCACATTTGTAGAAAGAGGCAAATGCGACAGTCCATCAGCATTAGCATGCTTGTGTGTCCGTTTGAACTCAATTTTATACTTGTGTCCTCCAAGGAACAAAGCCCACCTCTGCATTCGTGCAGCTGCTGTCAGTGGAATCCCCTTCTGTGGGTTGACAATAGATACCAATGGCTGATGGTCTGCAACGAGGGTGAACTCTTTGCCATACAAGTACTGATTGAAGCGCTTCACTCCCCAAATTAGACACAGCACCTCCCGGTCAATCTGGGCATAATTTCTCTCAGCAGGGGTAAAGGAGCGTGATGCGAAGGCTACTGGGTGTTCACTTCCATCATCCATAACGTGTGACATCCCCACACCAATCTCATATGCTGAGGCATCACAAGCCACCCTCACAGGCTTGTGCGGGTTGAAGTGTGTCAGCACAGTGTCAGAGGTTATCATTTTCTTTGTCTCTTGAAATGCTTTGTCACACTGTTTTGTCCACAGCCATTTTCTTCCTGTCTGTAGCAGCTCGTTTAGAGGGTGCAGCACTGTTGCTAGGTCTGGCAAAAACCTGTTGTAGTAATTCACAAAACCTAGAAAAGAGCGCAGCTGTGACGCATCCTGTGGCTGTGGGGCATTAACAACAGCCTGAATCTTCTTATCACACTTATGCAGTTCTTCCACATCGATGATGTGCCCACAGTATCAGGGATACACAGAGATGTCATTATCTGTATTTGTATCTGTTCAACCAGCAAAATGATCTGTATTCGAATAAAAACCGGAAGTGGGCGTGGCTTATACCAGAAGTTGTGTTACATTGTATTTTCTAACTTTATATTCATTGGCAATGCAATTTCTGAGCATTCAATATAATAAGTTCTGAAATATATTTCCATATCCTCATACTTCACTTTTCAATAATAATAATAATAATGATAATAACCTGTTTTGCATTGGGAATAGTTTATATAAGACGTCGTTTATATAAGAATACACACATAAGCCAGCCCAGCACACACACACAGGGCTACATTGGGCCTACTGCTCTACTACTAAGGATGTCTTTAGTCCACTGGCTTTTGTAGTTGGGTCGTCTGGCACGCTTAGTTGAGTTCACTGAATGAACTCAGCTAATTCTTTTAAATCCAATTCATGGTGAAGGGTCATGCATTTTCCACCAGTCACTTCGAAAAGCTCAAAGAAAAATATTTGTGGCAACAGGGGGGATCAAAATAAAATAAATAAATAAAATAAAAATCAACCAGCCACCCTCCTCCTCTGATAAGTTAAGAACAGTCCCTTCAGTGCGGTGAGGTTTGTGGACTGTTAACTGCCACAAAGAGAGAAATGTGAGCGGCTCATTTCTCCTCTAACACGTCACATACCTGTGTGCCGCCACGGCTTGGCTGTTCAGGTACTTCTGGGCAGTCATGACACCAATGAAGAGGAAATTATTGGACATGGAGCCGGGCGTAGTGGCCATAGTAGTGGCCATAGTGCTCCGCCGTATTCCTGTCTGTGACCCCCGTTCAACCCACAACCGGCAGGATTCACCTTTCGTTTCTGCTGCTGGTTGAAATCTGTACTCGCACAGCGTGCTCCTGAATGATTTCTTTTGCTCACACAAAACTATTTTTAGTTGCAAATGCAAATTCAACCCGTCACCTATCGTCCTAAATTTGTTTCAAGTCACTAGTGACATAGAAATAATAGTTAGCATGTTAGCTGTTAGCCTAGATACAGACCTGTTAAAACGTAATTGAACGGGCATCCTTTCAAGTGCAAAGTTAGTCCACTAAACAAGCTTTTTTCCACAAAGACCGCCTCATATCGTTAGGATGAATGTCAGAGAACATATAGAAAACGACATGTAAACGTGTTGTCTTACCTTACCGGTGTGGTGCCATGTTTGTTGTTTACCATTTAGCTAAGGCTGCAACCGGTCCCATTCCTTGCAACAGAGGTATTCCTCTTCTGTGGGCATTGGGGTACAGCATTCACAGGTAACGTTACACCACCAATCTCCAGAGCTAAAGCCTTCCAGCAGCCATTCCTCCTCTGTCGTCCTCTAACGTTACCTGTTGTGCCTCTCTCTCTCTCCTCCTCTGTTCTTCAATTTCACAAAGCTCTTCATCAGTGTATTCTGGCTGCAGGTTCTCTAGGTGCTCTGTGTCATTGGATCCTGTTATAATGATGTCGTCCAAATAACACTGAGTGCCTGGGCAGCCCTGTAGCACCTGATCCATGGCCCTCTGCCATATGGCTGGTGCTGAGGCAACTCCATAGACTAGCCTGTTGTAGCGATAGAGCCCTTTGTATGTGTTTATTGTCAAAAACACCTTGGAGTCTTCTTCCATCTTCGTCTACATGTAGGTAGATCCACTTTACTGAACTATTGTCCACCTGCGAGATTAGCAAATATATCTTCTATTCTCGGTAGTGGGTACTGCTCTGCTTGCAGCACTTTCATCCAATTTCTGTTGCGTGGGGGATTGGATGTTGGATGTAGCCCGTAGACTCTTTATGGCTGCCCACACTGTAAAAAAAAAAATCCTAATTTTACGGTAAATAACTTTAAATTTTTACAGTAGTTTTCTGTCTTTTAAAAATAGTATACAAAACTGTAAAATTACAGACATTATCTGTAAATTAAGAACCCACCTGTTTTTTTAAAGTGTCATGCCAGTAATGACAAACTATGTTTATTTCTCATTTTTTTTACAGAAAATTTACTGTATTAATTATACATCATCTTTCTGCTTTCTTAAATTACAGTCAAATTTATGTAAAATGACAATAATTGTCTGTAATTAAACATGTAGCACATTATATTAAGGTTTATTTCCATACTAACAATCTAAAGTTTTTCTCTGTAAATTAACGATAAATCTTATTGTTTTTATATTCATATGTACTTTTACATTCAGTCTCTGTAATTAAACATGTAGCTCGTTATATTAAGGTTTTTTTCTATACTAACAATCTAATGTTTTTCTTTGTAATTTAACGGTAAATCTTATTAGTTTTACATTTATATGTACTTTTACATTCAATGTCTGTAATTAAACATGTAGCTCGTTATATTAAGGTTTATTTCCGTACTAACAATCTAATGTTTTTCACTGTAAATTAACGGTAGATCTTAGTTTTATATTTATATGTACTTTTACATTCAATCTCTGTAATTGAACATGTAGCTCGTTATATTAAGGTTTATTTCCGTACTAACAATCTAATGTTTTTCTCTGTAAATTAATGGTAAATCTTATTAATTTTATATTTAGCCTATATGTACTTTTACATTCAATGTCTGTAATTAAACATGTAGGTCATTATATTAAGGTTTATTTCCATACTAACAATGTTAGTATGTTTTTCTCTGTGAAGTCTAAGTCTAAGTTAGGGTTAGGGTTGTGATATTAGGGTGTAGAAAACATCTATCTGCGATAAGTTTCTACTTCGGGTGTGCTTCAGCCCACATGCCCAAAACTTGACAAAAAACAAGATATCATTAAAAGAAAACATTAACAGAGTGAGTAAAATATTTCTGGGTGGTGATACAGCATCCACAGCAACCCATACAAACGATAGAAAGCCTGGAAAGATCTCCGTAATAACTGACAAACGAAACATCACATGCAGTCATTCAACAGAGAAGGACGGAGGTTTCTCCATTTAATAGAGGATAGTAGTATATTTTAATCTGTCTTAGATCACTGGACAGAACTAATAAAAAAATTGTATTCATACACTGCAATGAAAAAAACATTTGGACAATCAATTAAATATAACAGCCTATGCGATGAGGGATGTAGGGGAACGTTATTTAATTTATTTATTTATTGGGGGGGTCTTTTTTTCTTTTTTGTAATAAGAGTACAGTAGATAGTAGTGTAACCTATGATTGATGATTTTGAGTTTCCTGTTATGGGCTCTTATTGTGAAGAGTGAAAGAGCGGAAGTGGTATATGCAGTGTTTGCTTTTGACTAGGAAAAAGGGAGAAGTCGTCCTTAAGTTACTGGAGCCTCCGTGTTTATTATTTTATAGTTTCACCAAGGCAGATATAAACCCTTGGCTTAACGGTAATGCAAAAATTTAGATGCCAACCGCCCTTAAACACAGAAGAAGAAGACAAAGAAGAAGAAGAACTGTCCAATAACAACTCTGCGCGCCTTAATTTGAAAATACGTCAGTTTGAATGACTGCTGCGGGAGGCGGGACATCGGCGCGAGCCGCGCGACTGACTGCCCATCGAATAACGTTACCTAGATTAAATAATAACTGGCTTATTTTACGCCTGCTTGCTTATTTAGTGAGTCGTGGCTTGTCATTGTTAACGGAGAACAAAAAAAAAACTGGAATATGGAGACAACGGAAGGGTCCGGCGAGATCTGTTTCGTCTTCTAACTACATGAACTTCACGTTATTACTATTATTCTGGCGACATCAGGTAAGAAACCATTCCCTGTTATATTTTCTGTAAGTTGATAACTTAACATAACGTTATTGTTTGTAATTTCATGTCAATTACTGTCTGTAACCGTCAGGATACTAGCTAAATTAGCTAACCTTAATGTTACAGGTAACTTAACATTGAAGTTAGCTAACGTTATAACGTTAGCTTGTTGGCATGATTAATGCCAGCAAAACATAACGTTAATATTGAATGGAGAGTAGTCGGGAGGCTTTGCTTGTTCTGTTTGTAGGCAGCAATTCTTTGTAATGACATTAACATTACATTACGTTACAGTTGGTTGTTGCTGAGTTAAGTTAACCTAACGTTAATTTACGACTCAGCTATAACGTAACGTTCAGCACTGTTGGTGAACGAATTTGAGATGTAAGCTTAAAGTAACGTTACTGTATAACGCAAACCGTAACGTTAGGGGGTTGATATAGACACAACTTAAGAATTTCATTAAAACTGTCATGCCCCTTTTTCATAAAATTGCCTTTTGGAGCTGTGTGTGTGTGAGTGAGAGAGAGAGAGAGAGAGAGAGAGAGAGAGAGAGAGAGAGAGAGAGAGTACATATATGTACTGTATATACATAATATATATACACACAGTATATATATGTATGTGTCTATGTATGTACATATAAGTACAGTATACAGAGAGAGACATAATTGACAGATAGAGACAGAGCATGTGAAAGTATGTGTGTAAATGATTAACGTAGATCCTCCTGATGAGCTGGTTGGCACCCCTAGCACCCGCTATGAGTGTGTGAATGGGTAAATGATAGACATGAATTTAGAGCACTTTGAGTGGTTGATAAGACTAGAAAGGTGTTATATAAGTACAGTCCATTTACCATATTCTTCACTGTGTCCAAACTGTATTTCACACAGTAAAGGACCCCTTGCAGTGCATCACCTGTGAGATCACCAGAAGGCTGAAGAACCAGGAGTGACAAGATATCACTGAATGGTGGGGTGCATAATTAAAACCCAGGGACAGATGGACAAACAGAGGCAAGACATACAGTATTGGATTTGTTTCATGAAAGCAAGTTCAGATCAGTTATAATGAGAATGTTTTCTGTGAAGCTGTTGAGTAGTACTTTGCATGCCCATGTCTCCAACAATAAGCCAATGGTTGATAATGTTTGTGTATCTGTGTGTGTTTTCCCCTCATGATCCAGAAATTTTGGGAATGAAAAAGCTCCTGCCACAAGATCTTCAGAGCCAGTGAGTATTTATGTTATCCTGACATAAAGACAGTGATATCAAAATGTGACAATATGCATTGTTGAAATGAAAAAATGTATTGTGGTATCAGCTCTTTTATTACTTCTGAATACCTCCAATAAAACTGGCAAACCTGCCTTGAGGGATGTTACTCACATTTTTTTATTTGCTCATTATTATTTATGATTATAAGCTATAACGTGTTACCACACTAACACTTACCATACAGTTTCATAAGAAATGGAAATACAGTGAAAAGGGCATTGTTATGCATCCCTTTAAGCCTTTAAAATAAGCGAAAATATTTTTTTCAATCATACATTTTCTTCATTCAAGTTCTGTTCCAATAGGGCTGGACAATGTACCGATATTAGATCTTATTGTGATATGAGACTAGATATTGTTATGTTGTCAGATTTTGTAGATCATAATATAGTTTTCCTGGGCTTAAAGTGATAGTTCAGTTTTTTAAAGTGGGGTTGTATGATGTACAAATAGCCTCTAAGTATATTAGATGTAGTAGATTGCTCTGCTCTCCCTCAGTTACCCACAGCACGCTGAGTGCAGCCAGGCAAACAGCGTATTTTCACTGCCTACAAGAACTCCCATCTCAAAATAATACAACAGTTTAAGTGTACGCCATAAATACTATTTTTTCCAGTGCATTAATTGGTCAGAAAAAAGTTTACCTGGAACTAACCGACTCACGTCATGTATTCCTCCACGCAGCCTGCGCGCTGAACTCGCCAGCTCTGTGTTGACTCATATTGTTGCAGCTCTATATGATACTGCTTGTGCTTGTCTTGGAGAAAGTTACAAAGATGTAATATAGTATTTGACACAGCCTTGTTATGTATGTGCAACTGCCTGGTTCATTATGAGTACAATTTACATTCTCACCTCCAACACTGATGACTGCTAATGATGAGAAACTTGCTTATATTTTTTAGGACAAGCATTGGAGCAGGGTTTATGGGGGAGAACAGGCACCCTAGACCATCATTGGTAAGTATCAACTGCAGTATGTAAGATATGACCACTATTCCAAAGCTTAGATTGTGATTACATACTATTATTAATTATGATTTTTATTGAGTGTGGGGTGCACTGTGAGGCGCATCCAAATACGTCATCTGCCTCCAGATAAAATTCAAATGTAATAGGCGGGTTTCAACCTGTAGAGGGCACTCCACATACAGATTTTAAAGGGATAGTTCAGGTTTTTGGACATGAAGTTGTGTGAAACGCTGACCATCTGTAGCTCTGATGTGACGGTGTCACTACTGTCAACGAGCCTCCTGCTCTGAGAAATGGCCCGTAGCTTACCGGAGAAAAAGTAGTTCTGAAGATGTACGGGGGACACGTAACCAAAAGGTTTTATGCTACAAAAAAGTATGCATGTGTTTTGTTAGACTATTTCAATAATTTTAAAACATCCCCGCATTACATCAGACCTTGCTATCGATGTAATGCGGGGATGTTTTAAAATTATTGAAATAGTCATGAGTTACTCATCATGATAGTAATGCTAACAGACAAAATAGAGACATGGAGAAATATAATTTTTAGTTTTTCAGTACCTCCTGGGGGGCTCTAAAGAACTGTTTGTGAATAATTGGTTGATATTGTAAATTTACATCTGAATACTTTAAATAAACAGTTTTAGAATCAGTTGTGGTTTGTATTTTATTTGTAATTATGTTTCCCCTCCCCACTTTAATTGAAACTGAAAATATTTAGATGTATCTACTTTGTATTTCTTAAGTATATTTTCAGTTGAGGATATTTCAAAATAATCTTAAAGATTATATTTTATGAGGTTTGGAAAAAAAGTCTGCTATTAATCAGTGCAGTAGTTAAAATATTAAATTCTACAAAAAATTCTGTAATTCTACAAAAAA
>NC_065514.1:37957370-37960469 GCF_006386435.1 Epinephelus moara
CAGATCTTCAGAAAAGGTAGACACATCTCGATTTCACCAGTTTATTTGGCCATGTCAACTAAACATGCTAACGTTTCGGCCTGGTGGCTTTCATCAGAGCATTTCATGCGTTAGCATGTTTAGTTGACATGGCCAAATAAACTGGTGAAATCGAGATGTGTCTACCTTTTCTGAAGATCTGTGTGTGCTACCTGCTTACCTCTGGGTAATTTGGAAACATTGCTAAATACCCAGATAGTTTTCAGCTGAAAAAAAGTGGTTTACGGGGTTGATAATCTCATAAAAGTACATTTGCAAGACATTTCCACCAATAGCGATAAAAGAACTAACTTTATTTTTATCTTGCAAGTGGGCGTTGGCCTGGGCTGCTGCACTGAACGCACTGCTTGACACATTCGCTCGCAGCTCGCGCAGAAAATAGACCAGACGCCGAAACAACCGCTGCAGGGCGCGAGCCGGCCACACTGTGGATGACACAATCGGTTAACATGGGCGCTGAAAGGAAACTGGCGGCGCTTCGAGGCTATTCACAGCGCTTCCGCGGGCCGTGTGGCCCTGGCGTGATCGGTCAGAGAGGGGGGGGCGAGCGAGAGGTCCGCGGTCGTTTCTAACGTAATGTTATAGATAATTGTTTTATGTGTTTTAATGTGTAGGTATGTAAATGTTTTCAAAAACGTTTATGTTGAAATAAAAATACCTACAAGTAGTTATGTTTCCTTGTATTACTACATATACAAGTATATTTCCTTGTATTAGTTTGCCCTCTTGTGGACATAATGCGAAAAAAAAAAAAAATTTGAATGCTTCGAACCTATGAGTTATTTTTAGAAGGAATATTCAAACGTCATTTTTGAGCAATTTTGACAGCCCTAGTGTGAACCGTAGGTGAGCTTGAACATGACTCAGAGCTAAGAACCTGAGAATTCTGGCCTGAAAACATGGTGTAAATAAGTCAACTCTGCATGTTGGGGCTTTGGGAGATTTGGATTACACCAGACCAGACCTGGAGGCATTTTAAAAATGTTTTTCACGTTTGAAATGTAGTCACTGTTTAATGCAATTGTTTGGGAAAATGCTACAACTGTGAAACTCCAGGAGTGTTTTTTGGACTAGAAACTTTTAACAGCATGAAAGAGCATGAAAGTGAGTAGATACTGACTGTATTTTCATGTAAAGTGAAATATTTCTTTAAGCATGTTAAAAGAAATGGTAAAAAAACCCGAAATCCTACTTTTTACAGGAAGGACTTCTCAGCGAATCTTATTGTGTCCTTTTTCCCCCCTTTTCCTTGCAGATGCACAAAAGATCCAACTGATTGCTGCCAATTTGGAGGAGGATTCCTCGTTATCTGCCATGTTGCACTGTCACTTCTGGTACAGATTCATTGACCTTTTGTGGTATGTTTTGTTTTTACTTAATGCACTGTATAGGTAGGATTCTAAATTAAAATATGCTTGTCCACAAATATTACCAGAACTACAGTTTACAGAACCCCCAGGGGTCAGGAGAATATTGTAGAAAATAATAGAAAATTGAACAGGAAAAAACAAGCTAAAAACAGCAGACCACCACCCTGTCAATGACTCTCCACCTGTTTCAAAGGTGAAATTATGAACTCATCATGATAGTAATGCTAACAGACAAAATAGAGACATGGAGAAATATAATTCTTAGTTTTTCAGTACCTCCTGGGGGGCTCTGAAGAACTGTTTGTGAATAATTGGTTGATATTGTAAATTTACATCTGAATACTTTAAATAAACGGTTTTAGAATCAGTTGTGGTTTGTACTTTATTTGTAATTATGTTTCCCCTCCCCACTTTAATTGAAACTGAAAATCTTTAGATGTATCTACTTTGTATTTCTTAAGCATATTTTCAGTTGAGGATATTTCACAATAATCTTAAAGATTATATTTTATGAGGATTGGAAAAAAAGTCTGCTATTAATCAGTGCAGTAGTTAAAATATTAAATTCTACAAAAAATTCTGTAATTCTACAAAAAACTGAATCATTGAATATTGGAGTTTGTACTTTGTACAGTTTTTTTTTTTTTACATTATTTTACATCTAAACAAACACTGCAAGTTACAGATGATTTTAATCTGTTTTATGCAGTGTATTCAAACTTCTTACTTTGTTATTTTACAATCTTAAGCATGTGTTGACACTTTATTGAAGGCGTTTGATTGTAATAATTTAGGAAAAATCTGTCAAATTATGGAATTTTCTGCAGAACCTTTAATGAAAATGTCTGTAAATGTAAGCATTTTTAGGATATTTTACTTTCATTTTACAGTTTTTGTTTGGCAGCCGTTGCTACCAGTCATTTGACCGCATTTTAAAGGTGTTTTGGGGTTTATTGAAGGTGTTTGATCATAATAATTTAGTAAAAATCTGTAAAATTACAGTATTTTTCTTCAGAAATTTTAGAATTGTAACTTTATTGAAGCTGTTTGATCGTAATAATTTTGTAAAAAATCTGTAAAATAACAGTATTTTTCTTCAGAAAATTTAAAATGATCACTTTATTGAAGGTGTTTGATTATAATAATTTAGTAAAAATCTGTAAAATAATGGTATTTTTCTGCAAAAACTTGAGAATTATCACTTTATTGAAGGTGTTTGATTATAATAATTCACACCCACATCGAAATGGTTCCTGTCATTAGATTCTGCAATTATAAAATTCTACTCAAAGAACAAAACAGCAAAAATTAGCCTAAGCACCCTTCAGAAAAACAAAGGGGGATTGGACGCTCCTCACTTTAAATATTACTATTTAGCTAACCAGCTACAATACCTATCCAAATGGTTACATCCTAACGAAGACTACAACTCCTGGCTCGAACTAGAACAGGCGGACTGCAGCAATATAAAACTCTCTGACCTCCCGTTTATCACCACTACACTCAGACGTCATAACTGTTTTAAGAACCCAATGATTGCTTCCACCTTGTCAGCCTGGTGGAAAACACTAGAAATCACAAACTCTCAGATAGAACCTTGCTTGCTCTCTCCAATTTGGCACAACCCGGATTTTGAAATTAACAAAAGACCTCTCCATTTTAGCACATGGGAGATGAAGGGAGTAACTCA
>NC_065514.1:37962647-37967810 GCF_006386435.1 Epinephelus moara
TGTCACTATATCTCAGGACTTAAGCACCTGCCCCTCAATCCCCCCTGCTTGTTCCTTACTTTCCCCTTGACACACTTTGGTGTATCACGGCCCTCTCTGGCTCATATTAGGAAGTTTTTCCAATAAAGGCTGATAGGCTAGTCTCCAGGGAGGGTGGGTGACGGTCACAACCACGCAGAAGTATGGGTATAAAATACTTGACTGCAAGATTAACAGTGCATCAATCTTCATAAGAAGCTTACACCCTTTCGTGGCGCTAAGCTACGAAGACCAATGCAGACAGGTAAAAAAAAGAAAGAAAGAAAAAAAAAAAAAAGATTATAATAATTTAGTAAAAATCTGTAAAATGACGGTATTTTTCTGCAAAAACTTGAGAATTATCACTTTATTGAAAATGTTTGATTGTAATAATTTAGTAAAAATCTGTAAAATAACGGTATTTTCCTGCAGAACCTTTAATGACAATTTCTGTAAATTTAATGTTTTTGCACTTTATTTGAATTACAATATTTTACTTTTATTTGACCGTTTTTGTTTGGCAGCCGTAGCTGCCAGTCATTTACCCTTTTTTTACAATTTTTTTTTTTTACAGTGCAGTCAAGGCGGATTTTCCATAGCCAGGCACATTCAGTGCTGGTCCACCTGTCTTCACCACATACAGGTTCAACTTGCACTGTTGGTTGTTGTACTTCACTTTCACTTGTGCCACACCAACAGGCTTTATCCTTTCAGCTGTATAAGTTTTAAGGATCTTCTTTGTGTGGTACAGCTTCACGTGTGTGAAATGGCTCTCAAATTCACTTTGCGACATTACAGAATATGCCAAGCCTGTGTCCAGTTCCATGAGTACGGTCTTGCCATTCACTTGTGGCTTGAGCCAGATGGGATCAGTTGACTCATCGCTTTCCTCAGGTGCCTCATCACTTACATTGTAGATATCCAAACTGGCAATTCCAATATCACTGTCATCATCTGACTTGTCTGTCACCGCATGCACATTTCCCTTCCTAGTGTCTCTGTAAGACCTTTTCTCTGCTGTGTTAACTGTGAATTTGCCAGAACGACATGCCTGCTGAATGTGTCCCACTTTGTTGCATTTATTGCGCTTTTCATTCCAGAATCTGCACTCAGCTGGTGTATGTGAACCTCTTCCACAGAGGTAACAGAGCTCATTTTGGCCTTTTCCTTTCTGTTTGGTTACAGCTGTAAGTTTGTTCACATTCAGTCGTTCTCACGCCTGACTGTAGCTCCACAGCATCCCTTGCGGCTGTTTCCATGGAAACGGCGTCATCAGTTTGTGTTTAACAGGTAACGTTATTCCAGTAATAATCCTTGTTGCCACTGTTGTGTTTGTACTATTTTTAGCAACACAAATAAATGAAGAGACAGCAGATACGTTTAGTCGTCGTTGTACTTGAGTTTCTCCGTGTGCAACAATACAAGAACAAGACACATGACCGATGATGTCATTAACCATTTAAGCACGCACAACAAAATAATATGCTCTGTTCAATACACGACAGTCAACTTCATCATACTCATTGAGGAAATTCCCCCCTCTTCACCAAATCTCAGTATGATTTTAAATTCGAAGCCTTCCAGATCTCGTTTCTCCGTTCCTGCTATAGCTCCCCTAAATATTTTGGAATTTCTTTGCGCTAGCTCTGGCAAAATCACCCCCTCTTTTAACAACCATTCTCTCGCTACCTTAACTCACATCCAAACATTCATTACCATCGATATCTATGTCAGAATCTCCCCACTCTGGTCCACCCACAACAAAGTTGTGCCTACCCGCAGCCACCACAGCTTTCCTCAGATCGTTGGGTTTTCCCATCCTTGTTAGTTCTCCTAGTTTCTGACCACCAGTTGCCAAACGTGACTTTCTGCTGGAATCATCTGTCAGATTTCTCTGATTTTGTGTTAAAAGTATTAACCATATATTCGCGATCACGTTCACAGCAGGGGAGAGCTTCTTTCAGCTGGTGGTTTAAAAAGCCTTTGTCTCGCAGTGGGCCAATTCGGTGACAGCAGTCTTCTCCAACAGTCCAATCAGCACATACCACTTGCCTTGCCACCTCCAGTCATCCTCCACCACATGCACCTACACTGTCAGAGGAGGAGAGAGAACATCTGATAGATAACTGCAAACCAATACAAGGATACCAATACCAAAAAATAATTACCTGGGTCATGACACATTGTAGACATGTGTAGCACCCCACCGCACACTATACCGATGGGGTGATATTTTGGGTTTGTGTGTTTATACACAGGTAGCTACCCGAAGGTTTACCTGAGCTGAGTGAAACTAGACTACTCTAATTACAACAACAAAATATTAACTTATTACACTATAATTAACTGATCCGAGACAACTTCGTAAGGATGAAACAAATAACACTTTACTTAAAGTTTTGCAAAAACACAAATATACGCCCCTTAAAATTAGATTTAAACACAAAAATAATATTAAATTCCCCAATTACACTTAACACGCAATAATAATGGCACTTGTAACACACTATATCTCAAGTGGGCCCACACACACACACTCAAGCACACTCACGCAAACGAAAAAAAACCCATTGCAGGCCTGTACAATGCGGTGCAGCCGATAAAAATCCTCACAGCGATTCACAGTTCAGTAGAAGAAGTCCTCTCATCCATGCAACGAAAACGCAGCCAGTCCAACTCACAGTTCAGCCGAAGAAATCCTCTGCCCCCCGTGACCAAAGCGCAGCCAGTCAAACTCACAGTTCAGCTGGAGAAATCCTCAGCGGACCTCGAAGAAAACCCGGCAACAACGACAATGAACCCTCCGTCAGAAAACGCACCCAGTCCTTCTCGGTCCGACGTGTCGTTGTCTCTCTGACTTGCCGTTCACTTCATTTAGTGTTACATAAAACACACACACACTCACACCAACACTAGCCTCAATAAACATACAGTTAACGAGGAAACATGCGATAGCATTTAACTACGGTTTCTTCTAGTTACTAAACATACATTCGTTAATGCCGCTGCACTCTCCTGTTGCTAACTTAGCTGCTGTCTCATGCTCTCCTTACTCCAACTCTGCTTCCGCATTTCCTCCCCTTCAACACGGGTGAATACAAGCAACCAAGCCAAGTTAGTAGATTCATAGATTAACACAACAATGAGTATATCACGGATGCTTCAAAAACAGACAATAATAGAGTAGGGGTCGCATTCATAATTCCAGATTTCAATTCCATAGTAAATAAAAGAGTAAGCAACAATTTATCAGTATTCACAGGGGAAGTTTTGGCTATACTTTTAGCACTGGATGGACTGAAAATGTAAAACCAAGCAAAGTGTTAATAGGATAAGATTCAAGCAGTGCATTAACCAGTTTCAAGAATATTCAGTCAGAATCAAGACAAGACATCCTGATGGAAATAGCTCAAGCCATCTTCAGAATTGAGAAAACCAGAGAAATAGTGAAATTCATTTGGATACCAGTACATATAGTGGTAGTGGAATGGCAGACAAATATGCAAAAGTTGCCACTAAAAAAGTAGAAGTAAATATAACAGTAAATTATTGTAAGGCTGAAGTTAAAAGTATAATTAAATCAGAAATGATTAAGAAATGGCAGGGGATTTGGAACAGGGAAACTAAAAAGAAAGTAGGAGAAATGAGAGAAACTAACAGAACTAAAAGAGAAGAAGATGTAATTTTAAGAACGAGATTTGGAGACACTGGTCTTACTAGTACACTTAAGTTAATTGGAAAAAATGAAACTGGTATGTGGGAATATTGTAATATGCAGGAAACAGTAGAGCATGTTATTATTTGTTGTCCAAAATACCAGCAGTAGTGGGGCGGCATAGGTCAATATTTTTTTTAGAATCGTTTGATTTTGTGATAGAAGCACAAAATTTGGCAGATGTGTTGACAAATAGATTTAGAACAAATCTGGATATTGGGGCATCAGAAACTCGCCCCCTGGTGGCCAGAGCAGGCAATTGAATCCTACCTGCCCATGGACCCGTCCCGTTAATTGGATCAAAAGCAAAATGTAATGGCTTTTAAATTGGACCATGCTACATGCCTCTACCAAGTTTTGTGAAAATCGGTTGGACAGTTTTCACGTTATCCTCATCCAAAAAATGAATGGAAGTGAATGGGCGGCCACGTGTGGGCGGCCCGTGAACACGCCCCCTGAGTTGGATCAAAACCAAAATTTAATGTATTCTAAGTTGGCATGAGTTAGATCCCTCCACCGAATTTTGTGAAAATCAGTCAGGCAGTTTTTGTATAATTCTGCGAACAAACTAATAAATTGGGCGACATAGCTAAAAAAAATTGTATTTTTGCGATAAAAGCGCCAAATTTGGTACACTTATAGCTTGATATACTGGAATAGAACACTTTGGTCTCCCCCCCAAGCTGCTGTTACCATGTTTTCAGCACCACAAATATGATTTAGAGACCAGTTAAAGTGAAAAATATGTTTCATTCTAATGTAGGACAGTAGTAAATTAAAGACATCCAACACAATGGTGAGATTTAGGCTAGTTATTTATAAGGCCATTTAAAAATGTTCAGTGAACATACTTAACAATTACACTGTAACAGTTTGAACATATGGGGCTCTAGTTTCCCAGTGCAGCGCAGGGTGACGAACCCCGCGCAGAGCTAGTTTTGAGCAGCGCACCCCGAGGTGCACTCAGTTTGGTAGTTTGGCAGACCGAGGTGCGCTGAGATGGGTGTGGCGGGTGTGGACTAAGGTGTTAAGCCATCGGGCCTGTGGTTGTCACGGATCATAGACTACCGCAGAAGTGAACGCAGAAGTCGCCAGCTGAACCGCATTAGCGAGGCGCCAACTTTTAAAAATCGTTTAACTGTGGGAGACCTACAACTCACCACCCGAAGCGGACTGCCCCCTTAAAATTGGGGAAGGTCCCCTTGGACATTTCGGCCCCACGACCAAGGGTAAAAAGTTTAACCGCGGCCCGGCGCCACAAACATCGGGCTCCATCCCGTCACCGTCGAACCTCCAGGCAGTCGGAGGCGCGCACTCGGGAGCAGCGCACCCCCTCTGTGCTGGTGATCGGGACCTCCATGGTCAGGCACGTGGAAGTGCACAACGGCCGCACCTTCTGCCACCCTGGTGCCCGTGTCAATGAGGTTGCA
>NC_065514.1:37967832-37981432 GCF_006386435.1 Epinephelus moara
GCACTCGGGAGCAGCGCACCCCCTCTGTGCTGGTGATCGGGACCTCCATGGTCAGGCACGTGGAAGTGCACAACGGCCGCACCTTCTGCCACCCTGGTGCCCGTGTCAATGAGGTTGCATCCTCCGCCCTCCAGCTGACTGCACGGCACAGCTCGGCCTCCACGCTGGTCCTGGAGGCCGGTATCAACGACCTCAGGAACCAGCAGTCAGAGGTCCTCAAGCAGGACTTCATCTCCCTGGTGGACCGCCTGCTGGACACGGGGAAGCGGCTAATTATTTCCGGCCCGCTTCCCCCACCTCGTTATGGTGACGTCACCACCAGCCGCCTTCGTCAGCTGCACCTGTGGCTGAAGGGATACTGCCTGTCCAAAAGTATCCCTTTTGTGGACAATTTTATAGCTTTTTTAAACAGACCCCACCTTTTTAAACGGGACGGCCTCCACCCAAACCAGGAGGGATCACGGCTTTTATCAGTCAACATTGACCTGACCGTCCGATCCTGCACCACAGCCACCTCCTGACTCACTGCTCACCCACCTCCACCCTCCTCCACTACACATTGCACCACACACACTTCTCCCTCAGTAGCACCTTCTCTGCAACCGGAAACACAGGACATTCACACCATAAAAACTATCATTACACTTAGAAAGTTGAAACCCAGGAATGTTTTTAGACCTAACCGTGTTTTTAACATCCATTTGAAAAGTCATGAAGAGCGCACGTTCAGCACAAACATTAAAATGGCAGTGCTGAACGTGCGCTCCCTTTTAAACAAATCTTTTATCATAAATGATTTAATTTTAGACAATAACCTAGACAGTATTCTCCTTACAGAGACATGGCTTGGCACCGACGCACCTGTTGTTCTCACCGAGGCTTCCCCACCAAATTTTAACTTTTTATATTCTATTAGGGGAGGTAAAAGAGGAGGCGGAACTGCATCAGTAACAAAAACCACAATGTCCTCAAATGAAGTTTCTTTTAGCAGTTACACGTCATTTGAGCATCATGCCTTTGTTTTTAGCAGCCCTCCTATCCTTTGCATAACGGTTTACAGACCACCCCAGTACTCCACTTCTTTTATCAGTGATTTCTCTGAATTATTATCAATCATTCACTCCACCTACAACAGGATTTTAATAACTGGTGATTTTAATCTACACATTGACAACACCTCGGACCCAGTATCCAGAGAATTTTTAAACCTCTTAAACTGTTTAGATTTTAAACAACATATCACGCAGCCGACCCACAGCAGAGGGCACACCCTGGACCTGGTCATAACCTATGGCCTGTCCGTGGGTGTGTCCTCTGTTGTGGATCTGGCTGTGTCCGACCACTTTTGTGTGTTTTTTAACATCACCAGTTTTAACCAACAGGAGGCCCCGGTGAGAACAGTGAGGAAACGCTACCTAACTTCTGAAGTGGCTGCAAATTTTATCCAGATTTTACAGAGCACTCCTGCAGAGATTTTACCAGCACCCTGTGATTTTATTGTGGACAATTTTAACAACAAACTCAAGTCAACGCTGGACTCAGTGGCTCCACTTTTAATCAAAACAATTAGAACAAAACCTACACCCCCGTGGAGAAATCAGGAAATCAAACAACTGAAAAGATACTGCAGGAGTGCTGAGAGAAGATGGAGAAAATCAAACCTAACAGTCCACTACGAAATATTACGTCAACATCTCAAAACCTACAATAACGCAGTCAAACAGGCAAGAATTTCCCACTTCAAAAAACTAATCTCTGACAATAAAAACAATCCCAAATTCCTCTTCTCCACAATTGATATTTTAACAAACAGTAATTTTAACAGATCACCTAAGACAACAACCAATGCCCTTTGTGAGGACTTTGCAGACCACTTCAGAAGTAAAATCAATGACATCAGATCCAGTCTCTTATCGCAACAGATTTTAACTGTCGACACACCTGGATCATTGCTTTTACCTGAGGAAACACTGGAGAGTTTTGCCCTGGTTGATGCGAGGACACTTGGTCGAGTTTTCTCCCAAGTAAAGCCCACAACCTGCCTTTTAGACCCAATTCCCACACCATTTTTTAAAACATTTTATGGATTCTTTGAGGAACAGCTACTGTACATGGTGAATTGCTCTCTTCAGACAGGTGTCTTCCCGGCCTCCTTGAAAACGGCGGTGGTGAGGCCCCTTCTGAAGAAGAGCAATTTAGACCCCAACATTCTTAATAATTATCGACCTGTATCCAACTTACCATTTTTAAGCAAAATTTTAGAAAAACTGGTTTTTAACCAAGTAAATGATTTTTTAAATACAAATAACACTTTAGAGAAGTATCAGTCTGGTTTTAGGATGAACCACAGTACCGAGACAGCCCTTTTAAAGATTTTAAACGACATCAGGTGCAATTTAGATAACCATAAACTCACAGTCTTGGTACTACTGGATCTAACCGCCGCCTTCGATACAGTAGACCATCACATTTTATTAAATAGACTGAGGCACCTGGTCGGCCTCTCTGGTACTGTTTTTAACTGGTTCGTCTCTTACCTTACTGATCGACACTTCTTTGTAAGTATGGATACATGTTCCTCAGGAACCCATGAGATAAAGTTTGGGGTCCCCCAGGGGTCAATTTTAGGTCCAACTCTTTTTAATCTCTACATGCTTCCTCTGGGGGACGTCATCAGGAGGCACGGCATCAGCTTTCATAGTTATGCTGATGATACGCAACTGTACATCGCCGTGTCTCCTGATGACACAGGGCCAATTGATGCCCTTTTTAACTGCATTTTAGATATAAAGTCATGGATGGCAGCGAATTTCCTGCAGCTCAACCAGGACAAAACAGAGGTTTTAGTCATTGGTCCTGAAGGCCAGAGAGAGAAACTTTTACCAAAACTACAGGATTTTAAACCAACACAATCTGTAAAAAATCTGGGTGTGATTTTTGACTCTGAGCTCTGTTTTATTCCACATATTAAAAACATAACAAAGGCAGGTTTCTACCACCTTAAGAATATAGCCAGAGTCCGCCCGTTTCTCTCTCAGGCCAGCACGGAGGTGCTGATGCATGCTTTTATCTCCTGTAGGTTAGATTATTGTAATGCCCTGCTCTCTGGTCTTCCCAAAAAGAGTATCTCAAATCTACAATTATTACAGAATTCAGCTGCACGAGTGCTGACGAGGACCAGAGGGCGGGAGCACATTACACCAGTTTTAAAATTGCTGCATTGGCTCCCCGTGCGCTTCAGGATCGATTTTAAGGTTCTTTTATTAGTTTTTAAATGTCTTAACGGTCTTGGGCCTTCTTATTTATCTGACCTGCTTTTACCATATCAACCCTCGCGGACCCTGAGGTCCTCCGGCACCGGCCTTTTAACCATACCACAAGTTAGGACTAAAACACACGGGGAGGCGGCATTTAATTATTATGGCCCCCGATTGTGGAACAGCCTGCCGGAGAACCTCAGAGCTGCAGAGACTGTTGATGTTTTTAAAAAGAGGCTCAAGACTCATCTTTTTAATCAGGCTTTTAACTGATCTCTTTATTTATCTATTTTAAATTCCTCTTATAACCGATTTATCCATCTATTATCTATTTTTTATTTATTTTTTATATTCTTACCCTTCCTCTTTTTACGTTCTTATCTCATTTAACCTTTATCTTTTGTTATTTTAGTTAGCCTATAGGTTTTAGTTTTGATGCATTTTATGTCTCTGTTTTAGATCATTCTTACCTAGCTACTAACTCAATTTTATGAGCTAAATAGCTTTTTGTTTTCTGTTTGGATCTTTGTTGTTTTTAACCTCTGTGAGGCACTTTGTGTTACTGTTGTATGAAAAGTGCCATATAAATAAAGTTGATTTGATTTGATTTGATTTGATACTGCAAAATATCTCTCTGTTCCCCAGTTGCTTTGTTTGCATTATTCTCTGCTCTTTCTGTTTTTAGGCTCCCTCTTAATTTGCTCAGTGGGATCCAAGGTTGCAGAGGTGAAACTAGATATCAGGTTGAAGTGGGTAAGATGAATGAATGTTAAATGAAGGCTTTAAGATCAAATGTTGGCAACATTTCAAAGTTCATGTTAGGTCTGGTAGTACGGAAGCATATTGCTGCCACACCAGGAAAAAAATAATGGATCAGTATTACGTTATAACATGAAAAGTTTATTGTTCTCACAATATATTTTCACATTATTTGTCTAACCCTAACCCATTTCTCTTCAGTTAAATCCAAGAAATATCACTATTTTTACATCCTTTGAAGTACTTGTTATGCATTCCACTACTCACAGTTTTTATCAGAGTTTTCTACTTTTCTTTGTGACATGCTGACATGATCTGATAATCGTTTAATTATGGGAGATTTTAATATCCATATTAACAATAAATCTGAACCACTCAGTAAAGCTTTTCTAGACCTGATCGATTCTACTGGTTTGACACAACAAATCAATGAACCCACTCACTTCTATGGTCACACACTTGACCTGATCCTTAAACGCGGCCTCTTTTTCACAGATCTAGCTATCTCACCACACCTACCTGCCCTTTCAGATCACTATTTCTTCACCTTTACAATTACATTCATCTCTAATCGTCATATTAGCCACTCTAAAATCTATACTACCCGATGCACCGACTCATCCACTGTTCATAAACTTGCTGAGAAAGTCAAATCAACTATCACCACCATGGATCAGTCCTGTTGCCTAAATGAATTCACGGAAAATTTCAATTTTGCACTACTGGATACTTTAAACTCAGTCGCCCCTCTCTATAACAGAAAAATTAGACCAAAACAATCCCCCTGGTACAATCAAAACACTCGGCTTATGAAACAAAAATGCAGAAAGCTCGAGCATAAATGGAGATCAACCAAGCTAAATAATTTTCGGCTTGAATGGTCAAACAGCCTTCGTAAATATAAACACACTCTTCGTGCCGCTAGAACAGCTTACTTTTCTGAATTTATACAAGATAATAAAAATAACTCAAAATTTCTCTTTGACACTGTAGCTAAATTAACATGTAAACCATCCCCTATGTGTAATATTCCTCATACCGCTTCTGATTTCATAGAATTTTTCACCACTAAAATCGACAACATTAGAAAAGCAATATCCTCTCTCCCATCTCCCACCCAGGACATGGTGGTTTCATATGACCTGTCTTCACCTTGCCAACTCACCCACTTCCAATGAAACTCTTTCTAAACTGGTTTTCTCCTCCAATTCCACTACCTCCCTACTGGATCCTATTCCCTCTAAGTACATTAAGGACCTCTTCCCAATTCTTAGCCCACTACTACTACATATAATTAATAGCTCTCTTACCACTGGAACAGTACCTGCATCTTTTAAAACAGGCGTAATCAAGCCACTACTCAGGAAACAAAACCTGGACCCTGATGTAATCAATAATTACAGACCAATTACAAATCTCCCCTTTCTTTCAAAAATCCTAGAAAAAGCAGTAGCCCAACAACTCACTGATCACCTCTCCTTCAATAATCTATACGACCCTCATCAATCCGGTTTCAGAGAATTCCATAGTACGGAAACCGCACTGACAAAAGTGGTCAATGATTTACTACTCGCCTCCGATTCCGACTCAGCTTCAGTATTGCTGCTACTAGACCTCAGCGCAGCGTTTGATACACTTGATCACCATATTCTACTTCACCGTCTAGAAAACTACATAGGACTCACCGACTCTGCTCTCGCCTGGTTCAAATCCTACCTTACCGACAGATCTCACTTTGTTTTTCATAATAACTGCTCTTCAGAACGCAAAAAGGTCAATTATGGTGTACCACAAGGGTCTGTGCTTGGTCCCATTCTCTTTACTATTTACATGCTACCCCTCGGTTCATTAATCAATAAATACAAATTAGGTTCCCACTTTTACGCAGATGATACTCAGCTCTACATATCCATCAAGCCTGACACCTCTCATCAACTGATCCATCTAGAACAGTGCACACAAGAAATCAAACAATGGATGTCGTCAAGCTTCCTTCTTTTAAATACTGAAAAAACTGAAATGTTAATCCTAGGTCCAAAGCACATCAGAAACAAATTCTGCAATCTCACCTTAAACTTAGCTGTTTCTATCATTTCACAAAGCCCCCATGTTAGAAATCTCGGTATTTTATTCGATCCTAATCTCCCCTTTGAAGACCATATTAATAATATAACAAAAACAGCATATTTTCACCTACGTGATATTGTCAAGATTCGTCCCATTCTCTCCATGACTGATGCAGAAACACTGGTTCACGCTTTTGTCTCATCCCGATTAGATTATTGCAATACACTTTTCTCTGGCTGATTCAACCATCAGGAAACTACAACTCGTTCAGAATACTGCTGCCAGGATATTAACCACAACCAGAAAATTTGACCATATCACCCCTGTTCTCATTTCATTACACTGGCTCCCTGTACACACTAGGTCAGACTTCAAGATTCTGCTTTTAACTTATAAAATATTACACGGACTTGCACCATCCTACTTATCATCTCTACTTACTCCACGTTTATCAATCAGGTCTCCACGATCCCATAATGTCGGTCTCCTATCCATCCCCAAAATTAATAAATCATCAGCAGGTGGTAGAGCCTTCTCATACCGAGCCCTCTCCTCTCTCCCAAATCCGTGAAGCCAACACAGTCGATTCCTTCAAAAGTAAACTCAAAACACACCTTTTTGCATCTGCCTTTAACATCACATAGTCTCTGTCCTTACATACTACATCATGGTTATCTACTACTACTCAGTCATTGTGCGCATCAATTAATGTTTCGTTTTTTATATATACAAGTGCCAATGGTTTTTTTTTGTTTTGTCTTGTTTGTTTATTTTGTTCTACATAGTCATTTCACTTGTTTTTATATATTGTATTTGTTGTGTTATTTGTAATTTGCTTATGTGTTTTTATGTACAGCCCATTGAGGCATTTTTTGTGATTTTGGGCTATAATAAATTTTGACTTGACTTGACTTGACATTATAACAATATAATTTCATGTTAAAACGTGATAACTTATGATGATTTCTATTGTTAGGACTTTAAAAGTTCCACATTATAATGCAATATTTGGTCTCAGGAGGAGGTGCACACATATACTCTGTCAATGTCAACACTAGGGTGTGTAATTGATTATTCAGGCCTGTTGTATGTTGTTGAGAAGAGCACCAGTAAAGACTACTATTGCACCACAGCCTCGTGTGACTAACATTGAATATGTTAGTAACCCACAGACAGTAGTACTACAGTAGTCTGCCTAACATAAAGTCACAACAACAGGCATCAACATGGCCCAAAACACGGATAACATGAAACTATACTGTTATAATGTGAAACTTTTCACGTTCTTGCAATATAAATTATCACTTTATAACGTGAAACTTTTCACGTTTTTACAATATGTTATCACGTTTTAACGTGAAACTATATTGTTAGAACATGAAAATATACTGTTAGAACATGAAAAACTTATTTTTAGAACAATAAACGTTTCACGTTATAAAGTAATACTGATCCATTATTTTTTTCCTTATGTGGCGGTAATATGCTTCCGTACTGGTAGTGTTCCTTAGGTGGTCTACTGAGATTAGAACCTGCTTTTCACCAATCTTTACATTGCCCATACTGTAGGTTGATGTGATGGGGTATATTGCACTGTTAAGATCACCTTGCTCTTGAATTTTGTGCTGTACCATGCATCTCTAGCCTTCTATCTCTTTGTTCACTCTTAATGCTGCTTCAGACGCTGGAGTTGCTGAGTTGCAGGTTCAAGTTTGGTGGGCTGGCTGGAGGGAAATATAATTAGAACCGGTCAGTATGAAAAATAGTTAATTGTTTGTGTAGTTTTAAATTTTTGAATGCTGTGGTCTGCCAGTATTCCCAGTGGGGGCACTGTTTTTATGGTGGGGGTGTGACGACCCCTCAGCTCCACTAGGTGTACCTGTTTTCTTGGCTGTTCTTTGTGTTTCAGGATGCGGGTCAAGGCAGAGGGTCATCATTAACCTCATGAGCCACACCTAGGCCCAGTGTGCTTCATGATATAAAAGCTCACCATCCTCCAACAGAGTGTTTCTCTTCCCTCATGGTGCAGCTGCTGTTCTTTTGTTGTTTTCTACATTTCCACACATACATACATGCAGACATGACTGATTACTGACTTTCACATTTATTTGGTTATTTATCATTATTTTGTAAATAAATAAGCTTAACAATTTGTACACTTGTTTAATTTCCTATCATTGTTGCAGCCTAGGAGCTGGGTTGTAACAGCAGTATGCCAAAAGCACCAGGATGTTATACTACATCTGGTCGGATTTTGCAGTATGCAAGCCAGCATTTTTTTCTAGCTATTCTGACCCACAATCCTATGTGCAATGGACGCTAAGTCACAGATTAAGTCACAAGTAGATCACAGTTTAACAGCTCATGAGCTCACGAAAGTTGTCAGAAGTCACAATGTCGGATGACGGCACATTCAAGTAACTTATAACCACTCGATTGGTAATAGGAATATTGATTAAATGGTAAATGGACCTGCATTTGTATAGCGCCTTTCTAGTCATCTAGTGACCACTCAAAGCGCTTTTTACACTACGAGTCTCGTTCACCCATTCACACACACATTCATACACTGGTGGCCGAGGCTACCATACAAGGTGCCCCCTGCTACTCAGTTTTAACACACTCACACACCGATGGAACAGTCATCGGGAGCAATTTGAGGTTCAGTATCTTGCTCAAGGATACTTCGACATGCAGCCTGGAGGAGCCCGGGATCGAACCGCTGATCTTTCGATTGGTGGACGACCCGCTCTACCTCAGAGCCACAGCCGTGTAAGTAAACAAATTAATCAAACATTACAAACAATAGGACATAACTATAAGAATAACTGACAGATGGGACGTCGGTGGCTTAGTGGATAGAGCAAGCGCCCCCATGTACAAGGCTGTTGCAGCAGCGGCGCTGGGTTTGACTCCTGCCTGTGGCCCTTTACTGCATGTCATTCCCTCTCTCTCTCCCCCCTTCACACTCAGCTCTCCTATCAATTAAAGGCAACCCCGCCCCCCCCCCCCAAAAAAAAAGAAAACTGACAGAACTGCAGATGTAATATCATTGTCGCAAATATTTTAGAATCTACAATCTGTGCAGTTATAACTTAAAAGTTAAACTACATACATTGCAGCAAAGTTCTCCGGGTTGATCTTTGTCTCTGGCGAACTCGTAACTCTCCAAGGTAACAGATAAATGAGTAAGAGGGTCAAAGTTCAGGGCATAATGTTATGAGAGAGTAATATGTTCTGATAGTGAGCAAATTGCATGCAACAGTATGTACTTTTTAAATACCTACTAAATTAAAAAAAAAAAAAGTGTGCTATTGGGAACACACCCAGGGTTGTTTAAAAAAAGGGGCACGTGGCTCTACTGCAGTCCACTTTAGATGTAGAACACTATGATTGGCTTATCAAATAAGTCTGTGCACGGGGGTGGAGTCAGATGACAGTAAACATGGGGTTCTTCCCAATACCTGATCACACATCCACGTTTTCCTCACTTGCATCTCTTCCTCACATCTTAGCGCCGCACTTGTAAGACACAGGGGAGAGATTTGTGGATTAGACGCGAGGAGAGAAGAAACAAGGAAATTTGCCTTTAGAGAAATGAGATGTCTTTTCCTCTGAAGCGTCACGTGAAGCGACGTCTGTTTCTAATGATGGCGGCAGCTGATCAGAGCTGGATCAGCCATCAGGAGGCTTTATTAACAGCTATAGAAAGTTTAATGGAGTTTGTGTCTGTGTAACGGAGTTAAAAAAAAGCACTTAATTCTCAATACATATTTCCAATTTATATTTGAGAATTTGTAATTATTTTATTTGAATATTTTATTGGGTATTTGTGAATTTTATCTCAATTAGTTGTTTTTATTTGTGGTTATTTTAATTTTCCTGTGGAAACTGTTTTTTTTGCCCTTCATGGCTCCTGTACCACCTGGGTTTCCGTAGCTCCCCCTTCTCTGCCCCTCACAGTGCTGTCTGCATTGCTGAGGGTAAGTTGTGTGTGAAAATGCTCCAACATTATTTTGTTATTTACATTATAAAACGAGCTACATAAGCCGTAACCCTCGGTGTGCGGTGTTAACTGTTGTTAATATGATGTTATCCAGCCGTTTTGAGCTGATTTGAACAGTGTTATTAGGAGTTTGGACGGTGTTTTTATATAACTTTTTGGGCGCGATTTGCAATACAGCGTACCGCCAAAAGTCGTGTCTTCATGTAGAGCAGGAGATTTTCCACCTTATTCATTGTTAAAAACCTGTTGTTTAGGAGCTGAGGTGCAGACAGTGGAACAGAGGGCAAATAATGTGCTTTGTGTCTTCTGCAGGTATGTTTTTGTTTGATTTATGTTGTATTTTCCGTTGTTTCTGTTTAGTTCCCCCTCTATGTGTGCCTTTTTACTCTGTCCACCAGGTGTCACTGTTTGTTTCATGAATATTCTGTGTTAAATGTTTTGTGGTGATTTGTTAATATAATTCATGTTGAAATTTATGTTTTTCAGCAGTGTTTGGTATGACTTTGCAAATAATTTAATAAGCAATTTGTATGTTATATTAATTACATATTTAAATGTAATTTTATTGCATTTATACATATTGTTAAAAGACAAATGAGCTCAGACAGTGCTGTTTCGTATTGCTGAGGGAGCTGAGGTGCAGACGGTGGAACAGAGGGCAAATTATGTGCTTTGTGTCTTCTGCAGACCAAAATAAATGCTGAAAACCAGTCCCAGTGTCGGTCCCCATACGTGCCCTAGCTACATCTGTTACATCTGCACACACATAATGTCATTCATACATATATAATGATAAAGATACAGATACAGTTATCAGTAGCAATGGTAAATGGACCTGCATTTGTATAGCGCCTTTCTAGTCATCCGACCACTCAAAGCGAATTTTACACTACCAGTCACATTCACCTATTCAGACACACATTCATACACTGGTGGCCGAGGCTTCCATACAAGGTGCCACCTGCTACTCAGTTTTAACACACTCACACACCGATGGAACAGTCATCCGGAGCAATTTGGGGTTCAGTATCTTGCTCAAGGATACTTCGACATGCAGACTGGAGGATTGAACCACAGATCTTTCGATTGGTAGTGACCCGCTCTACGTCTGAGTCACAGCCACCCAAAGCAGCAGTGTTTTCTCTCTGTCTAATAATCACCTGCACATGAACAACAACCTGCGTTCTGTATTTATAATTTGTACTGTGCCCTGCTCAGTCACAGAATGTGTTTATATGTTGATTTAGGCCTTTTCATTATTTCATTAGGTTTAATAACCTAGAATATGATTGTGGTGTCTTTGAACACTGGAAATGATTTATTGGGCCAAATGTTTCAGGGAAAATTAAAATTAATTCATCAACCCGACGCTCAAGAATGATCAGCCTCAGGTGTGACTGAATGGAAATGAGAGGGATCCAGCTGCAGACATGATGGCGGACATGGGCGCCGCCATATATCCAATCCATACCAGAAGTCCATACTGGAAGTTGGTCTGTGTGTGTATTATTCGCCGAAGAAGAAGAGGAAGAAGACGATGAAGTGAAGAATGCAAACAATACATGCACGACTAAGAGAAAGAGCGGTAAGGGAACGAGTCTTTTAATTATTAGAATTAGACAACTTTATTGTCATTGTACAACGACATTCTGTTCGGCACTTAGCACTAGCAGTACTAGCTAGTAGCTAGCACTAGCATAGAGTACCAAGCCGCTGCGTTTGTTTGCGCCGTCATCTTCATTATATTTTAACACGTGTGTTATGTTCTCTAAGATGCAATTCTACGTAATGTATCGAATCATTAGGGGGACGTCTATGTGGGGAATCTCGGCATGCACAAATTACTACCACCGGATGGTGGGTTTAGCTACATTTGTTGTGTAAAAACGAGGGCATGATTGGTATTAACTTAACGTTAGCTGCTCAAGGTCTGTTGTGCTCCCTTTCATCAATGTCTGTGTGTAAGCTGTTAATGTTGGTCAGAGATTATTACTGCCCTCGCTTGATGTGTTGGTTAATTTAGATGTGTAGTTTGCAGCGGGGTTAATATGTGTTTCTCTGCTTTTTGGTGTGTTGTGGTGTAAAACATCTGTGCACACACTCACTGCACACAAGCCATTTTTTCCCAATTTTTGGTTCGCCTGGTCTCCTTGTGTATTAATGCTTGTATAACCTCAACCCTGCACTGCTCAATCAAGTTCTATACATCCTTTTTTTTTCCCGGAGATATTCTAAAAATAGTAACGAGAGTTGTCTCATGTGGTATACGACATGAGCGACCCCCGAGGGTTAACTGGGTCAGATAAATAACGTATATATAGCCCCGGGTGTCTGCAAAAAATACATTTGTATTATGTTTTAGTAATGCAGAGCACTAATACACATATACATGTGGATACATAAATAGCTGTAGTGCCTCCTCCACCATGAGTCCTTTAGATCAGTAAAATATGGTTGATGTTTAGTATGTTTTCCAGCTATCAATGTTGATTGACTTCTCCTTTTTTCAGATGCACCCCTCTATCTTGAGTGACGAAGCCAGTCTGGGGCACACAACCCTTTCACCATCCGAGTTTGGGTGTCCTCTCTGCCCCAAATTTAAAACCAAAAATGAGAGCGCGATCCAGAGGCACCTGAAAAACCATATGGAAAATGCAGTTCATTTCCATGGTATGTTGATAAGAAGTATCTGTTTGAGATCATATACTTCTACATTTAACAGTAATGTTTAATGATATTTGTTTGGGACAAAACAAGACATTTTAGGCTGCATCTTGGGATCTTGTGATTTGTGGAACAGTGGTTGACATATTATACCATTTTCTTACATTTTATAGACCAAACAAATAAATTATTTTACTGTTTATCCTTTTTTTTTTCTTTGTTTTTTTCTACTTTTGAGATTGATATGGATATCTGGAATAAAAACTTGTTCACAAAAAAGAGAACTCCAAGTCTACTTCATAATAGTGTAATATTTTGTTTACATGTGTTCCTGAAATACAATAGAATACATATGAAAATATGACAATCTAATTATTACGTTCATTTAATAGTTAAATAGTTACAATTAACCATACTGATGTAAGAGTAAGTATGACATTTGTTGTGTCCATGGTTTTCAGTTGTTTTGAATGACCTGATAGTAATCTGCATGTTGCAACTGTAGCCCAATAAATGAAAGTGCTCACCTTATTTAATCTTTTTTAAAAATTAATCCAACTAAAATTCATGTGTTTGCTGATTTTCTGCAATTTTTGTAGGTTTAACTTGTTGAGGTCAATGTTATTCCAAACAAAACATGATTGTATTTAAAATAATTGTTGAAATAATTGTATTATCATCATTAGTCATACTTCTACTGTTATTATACACATATGATTATTGTCACACATGTATACTATCAGATATTAATATATTATTATTAATTATAATATTATTACTTTCATTAATGTTGTTTTAAGCTACTGCCATTACTGTCTATCCTGCATCTCTCTCTGTCTCTGTCTCT
>NC_065514.1:37982026-37984795 GCF_006386435.1 Epinephelus moara
AGGTGCCAGTTCACCTCCTGGGCACTGCCGAGGTGCCCTTGAGCAAGGCACCGAACCCCCCAACCGCTCGGGGCACCTGACCAAGGGCAGCCCCCTCACTCTGACATCTCTCCACTTTGTGCATGTATAGGTCCTATTTGTGCATGTGTGTGTCTTTCGGACCTGTGTGTAAGAGTGAAAACATTGAATTTCCCCTTAGGGGGATTAAGTAATTTAAGTAAATAAACTTAAACTTAAACTTTGTATAGGCACAACAAGGGTAAGGCACTCGATGTGTAATATCATTCTGTTACAGTGTTTAATCTAGAAACTAGAAAGGTGATTGTTAAGTAGTGCAACACACAAGATAAGCCACAGTGGGATACATCATCACTCCAGTGTATACATAATTATAGAACGATTACAGCGAGTGGAACACCCTAGTGGTCCTGCAACTGTTGATATAGCACAGTCACTGGTCAGTAGAGTCAGTAGAGACAAAGTCCGACGTCCCGGCCATACGCAGACGGCGGTAAGCTGCAACTTGATCGTCCAGTTCGGGATGTTCGTCAATGGTGGCTGCATAAGCGGTGGCACGCAGGTTCCTAGCAAGGTCATTGGGGCGTACTGGTACCAATGGGCTTCAATGGGGCTCCTCCTTGGATTCTGCTGCTTTGGATACGGGGATCTCCCACTGTTGGCCATGCTCTGCACCTATCTATGTGTTGTAAAGGACATTGTTTAGTTCAACTGACTTCCCTCTTTTCCTCCTTTTCCTCCTAATTGCCCCGTGGTATAGATAACCTATATACAGTGGTGTGAAAAAGTGTTTGCCCCCTTCCTGATTTCTTACTTTTTTACATGTTTTCCANTTAAGTGCGGAAAACATGCAAAAAAGTAAGAAATCAGGAAGGGGGCAAACACTTTTTCACACCACTGTATGTTAATCAGTCGATTGTTAGTATGGGTTTGGTAACAGCAAGGTTTTACCTGAATCTATTGCCAATTATTTGTTTTTTTCTTACCATGAATCGGCTCTCCCTCTATACGACCTCGTATTCCCCTTCCAGGTTCCCCTTCATTGGCTCATATAAGTTTATATTATCAGCCTTATTCTCACATACGTTCGTATTGTCAATCATGGTCTCATATAAATCGTTGTTCAATCTTTTGGGTGCATAGGGTCTTACCCACGGTTCATCTAGTTCCCACAATTCGCCTTTCTCGGGGAGCCTTTCCTGCTGTTGTGTCAGCATAACAAATTGTCCCGTGGCTGCTCTCATGGCCCTTCTTACTAGGATCTGTATTAGGGGAAGGACGCAACAGATTATCAAGAGAATAGTCAATAGAACGAGTCCAAATATTACTCCTATAGTCCGTAAGATTTTTCCAACAGAGAACTTTTCTAACCAGTCAAGAATTGATGAGGCTTTAGTGTTCCAATTGGAATGTTGTACTTGTTGGTCTCTTAGTCTACGTATGTTTTCTAAAGCTTGAGTCAAGTTGCCATCTTCACCTGTATTCATGAGGATGGCTGTACAGCGCTCTTCCCCTATTACATCACAGACACCTTGGTCTGGGGCTAACGTTGTTTCGATGACATGTCTGTTCTGCACAGTCATTAGGGATGTAGCATGCAACTGTTCACTCACACCTTCCAGTGCTGCTATAGACCAATTTACGAACCTCTGTTGATTGTACCACAAATAGTTCACCCAGCGACTATTACGTGCTATGTATTGGGCCCAAGGTCATAAATCCAAATCCATGTGGCGTGAATGAGATTGCGCCCCATAACGTATGAGGTTTTAGCTGGGCCGCTTACCACCTGGTGACATTGAATCTTAGCTTTTTCTACGGTTTGACACTCTTTTGCGATCCAAGTCTGATTAGTTTGCTTATGGGTGGCACTTTCCCACCGGCACTGGATCAATTGTTCCGCCTCGAGCGTGTTGTTGCTGCTAGTGGAATTCTCTAACCAATGTTCAATGTCACCTCGGGCTACACAAAAGGGAAATACAATATCTTGAGAGTACTCTACTCAGAGAGAGTAAAAGGATATGCTTGTTCATGGATGACAACAGGTATAGTTGGTTCGTTGTGTGGCTGTAATGAAATAACTGGTGACAATACTTCCCCCTCAGGCTTCTCTGGGCAGCCCTAGCATGGGCGCCTTGTCTCCATGTTCGACCAATTTTCCGCTGGACCTTCCCATGGATTGACCGGACACGCCCTACGTCGGTGGCCGGCCTGGTTACAACCCCAGCATAGATTGTTAGGTGCAGCAGGATATCCTGTGTTCATTTCCTGGGGGCCTGATCGCTGATATGAGGCGGCTTGCTGATAGGTTTGCTGTTGCGGTGGCTGGGGTCCTGGAAGAAAGTTCGGTCCCCCTCTCCAACCTCCTCGGCCTGCTGGTCCTCCCCTTGGTCCGCCTCTGTCTCTGTACCAGCCGAAGGTGGCGTTTGCATTGTCAGTGTTCTGCGTGTGGGGAGCGTCTTCTTTCATCTGCTCTTGGCCTTCGTATCCCTGGCCAAGGTCACTGTGAACCTTCCCTCCACTTGGCCTTCCATTGTTGTTACTGCTCTTGCCTCCCCTACTGAGCACAGTGGGTATTGTCCCGTCTCTGATGGTAATGTGTCTTGTGGGTATGGTGGTGGTGATGCTGGTAGGGGTGGGGCTGTGGGTCTCACATCCATCAGTGCCTGTGGGTCCTGTGGGTCCTGTGGATGCTTGCTGCACTCCATTGACTCGTTTAAATCTAGGCTCAAAACATATCTCTTCTCAAAA
>NC_065514.1:37984821-37985019 GCF_006386435.1 Epinephelus moara
CCTGTGGGTCCTGTGGGTCCTGTGGATGCTTGCTGCACTCCATTGACTCGTTTAAATCTAGGCTCAAAACATATCTCTTCTCAAAAGCATTTGTATCCCCCTGACATGATATTTTACTCTCCCACTCTGTGCTTATTTGTGCCTTGATTTATGTATTTATGTATGTTGCTACTATGGCTCTGGTTTTTGTGTTATTGT
>NC_065514.1:37986814-37990024 GCF_006386435.1 Epinephelus moara
TTTTTTCCTTTCATCCTACCACCATAACGGTGTCATATTTCTGCTGAGTCTTCACTTTTTCTCCTTTCATCCTAAACCCCGCCTCTTTACTTGTACTCGTAATGTTTTCCTGGACAATCTAAGACCGCCTCCTCTTACCAGGGTCATATCAGGACAAGCTGGAATTCCCCTAACTTTCCACCAGTGTTTCTGAGCCCATCCTCATGCTATTTTCAGAAATGATGGCTAGGTACTTCTCCACCACAATACTTAAGTGCTCAGTGAGTGTATGTGTGTCATAAGAATACATGAAATAATAAACCAGTGTGTGATTTGTCAGTTGCACAGAGTACATTGCTTCAACACGTATCTTTAAAGGTCATCTTAAAGGTACAGTATAAACACTTCAGTAAACATTACACTACACTCGCCTTCCCCTTGCGGCCCAGAGGGAGGTGCTCTCCGTCTGGTCCTGGGTCGGGGTATAAGTCTCTCTGGGTTGTTAGCTCTGCAGCAGTGGTTAAGATGAAACCAAACGTCCTTACCGTCAGCTTTCAAGGCTGTTGAGGTTGCTAATACGACCTTGTATGGACCTTCCTGTCTCGGCTGGTCCCACTTTCTTTTGAACACTTTGACGTACACCCACTCTCCGGGGTGTATTCTCTGAAGGTCCTCTGGGATCTCGACTCGTCTGTCCTCTGTGGCCCCTTTCACCTGCTGGAAGATGGCCCTGTGGATACGGGTTAGACTTCGTAAATAGTCAAACATTTCATTTTGCAATTGCTCCAATGGGGGCCCTTCGTAGGGATCCGTAAGCATTTCATGCGGTGTTAGATGCGTGATTCTGCTGGCTTGTGAGCGCATTGACATTAGTGCAAGCTGCAAAGCATCCACCCAGTTAAGCTTGTCCCGCTATCTGCTACTATTTTAGCTATTTTTGTTTTCAGAATCCCATTTGCTCTTTTTACTGCCCCCTGTGACTGAGAGTGGTAGACACAGCCAAACTTTTGTTTGATGCCTAGTTGCTTCAGTGTTTCTTGTATTACATTAGATACAAAGTGTTTACAGTTATCTGATGATATGGTGTCCGGCATCCCAAATCTCGGGAAGACTTCTCAGCAGAGGAATTTTGCAACTGTCCTGTGATCTGATCGGGCTGTGGCTGTTGCTTCTACCCATCGGCTGTATCTGTATATGACTACCAAGACGTATCTCATTCCTCTTACTCTGGACTGTGCTCCCATGTCTATGTAGTCTAACAAGAGGTGTCTGAAAGGACCGTCTGGGGGTAGTATGTGCGCCAGTGGGGCTGTGAAAACTTTCCTGATGTTGTATCTCGCACAAGTTTCGCATTCGCTTAGTACTCTATCTACCGTGGCTGCCATGAATGGTGACCACCATGCTGCTTGCAACTTCCGTAGGATCTCCCCCCTTGCGCAATGGTCATTACCATGCGCCCAAATTATAGCATGTCGTAGCAACAGGGTAGGTAGTACAAAATTGCCATGACTATCTCGCCAGAGACCATTTGTTGGCCCCTGTGCTTGTGTTCTGATGGCGCCACGCTTGATCCACAGCCGTTTTTCAGCCTCACTTACTCTGTTTTGCGCGGCTACAAGAGAAGGCGTGGTAGTGAGGGGTTCACAGTCTTGTATGGTTAATATGGGTGCCATTACTGCACCTATTGCTGCCTGTTTGGCTGCTACATCAGCTAGATTATTGCCCTTGGCTATCAATGAATCAGTCTTTTGATGGGCTGGACATTTGATTAAGGCTAGCACTGTGGGGAGGAGCATGGCCTCCAACAAGTCGACAATGGCCTCCCCATGTGTGACCGGGGTGCCGTCTGCTCTGTGAAACCCTCTCTGCTTCCAAATGCTTGCGTGGATGTGGCACACTCCATATGCATATGCTGAATCTGTATATACATTCAGTGACTTTCCCTTTGCTAATCTACACGCTGCTGTTACAGCTTTTATCTCTGCAAGCTGGGTGGAGCAGGGCTGAGCAAGTTTACATGATTGTATAGTCACAAAGTCCTGATCGTCGTTGTTGAGCTGTACAATTCCGTAGCCTGCATGACTACCTGTGGTATCCCGAAAGCAGGAGCCATCAACAAACAATGTGAGGTCAGCTGAAATGGGCTGATTGTACAAATCTTCTCGAGCGCGCATGAATTTGTCTGTGTCATGAAGACAGTCATGTGGTGTACCTTCTGTGGGTAGAACCATTTTGGTGGCCGGATTAATGATGGTACAACGTTGAATGTTGAGCTCAGGAGCGGACAGGATGACCTCATATCCTGTGCCTTTGGCCTGTGTCAAAACGAATCTAGGACTTGTCAGCAGGGCATGAAGCTGGTGAGAGGTAAACAAAGTTACAGGATGTCCCATTGTTAACGAGGATGCTTTTTGAAATGCAAATGTGGCAAGTGGAAAGGATTTGTTGCCAGACAACGCCACCTGGGGAATTGCGCCCCCGGAAATAGTTAATTTTAACAATGTTAAAGGTCACACGAGGTCCGAAATTACCACAGGGCAATAGACGGTTTATAGAAAATATACCACAAATTTTATTTCAACAACAATCAATGAAATCTAGTTGTTACACGCAATAACTGCACTTGGGCCAAAAAAAGGGGAATGGATGGATGAGTGGACAGAGCTGGGGCTTACCACGGCGGACCAGAACCAAAATCAAGGAGGAGGGGAATCTAAATCAAAACACCCGTGGCACCGCACACTGACAATCTGTGAGCAAAACCCACCACCAGGGATTGGGTCGCCACCTTGGGCCCGCAGCACCTGTCCACAAGGAGATAGTACAGCGGATTAGCAGATAAATTGTGCACTTCTTGAAAAAAGCATGAAATTCCTACCATAGTTTGTACATACCATAAGGTTTATTTTTAGATGTGGAGGGAAGTCAGATTTGACCTCTGAGGCCCGGGAGAGGCCAAATTCAAGATGGCCACCAATAATATTCAAATATGCTTAACTTTGGAACCAAACACAGTAGAAAAATATTTAAGGTGTCATTTCCAACTAAATTTAGGGTGCCCATTCAGTTGATGATACTTTTGAAATCACCAGAATTCAAGAAAATGCATTTAGGTCAAAGTCATGGTCAAATTATGCAGACGGAGTGAGCTAAAGGGTGCAAAAGATTTATTTACAAGTTTCCAACATAATAACAGTAATGATAATGATCATTAAAAATGTATTTACTTAC
>NC_065514.1:37990321-37993778 GCF_006386435.1 Epinephelus moara
GTATCTCCCAGTGTCTCAAACCCAAAACAAAGTGAAACTGGATTAAACTAAACAAGCGGGTCATGTTGGCTTCCATTATATCGAGCTCTCAAGAAAGGAATGAAAGCGTCTGTTGTTCTATTGCTCTCTTAACTCAGAAAAAAATACTCAGAAAAATTACCGCGAAAAAGAAACCCCCACGAAAAACAGAAAAAATTACACAGAAAAACAGAAAAATAAAAAAATTACTCCAAAAAACAGAAAAAAATACTCAATAAAACAGACTTTTTGTTTTTTGTCAAGTGAATGCAATACGCTTCCATAGATATTGAAACAGTGCGCACCGTATATATTTTGATCTATTTTATACTTCGGATTTATATTGTTTAGCATTAATTGGTGACAGAAAAGAACAAATTTCATTCTGCAGGGAAACGCATGTCCTTACTGTGCATATGACAATAAACACTTCGAATCTTGAATCTATGTTTTATGAAGACCCTATGTGTGCTCAAAGCTGTGGCACCGAAATCTGGCGGAAGAAAAATAATAATAATTAAAGCTGCAAGCAGCTGTGATCGGGCCCTCGCTCCCCCATGCAACCGCGGGGGCCTGAGGCATGGGGGGCTGTGGCGCAGAGCGAGAAGGGAGAAAAACCCTGGCAGGAGCAAAAAACGCAATGTTTCATTCATCCACCAGGTGGTGCTACGAGCGTAACCAGATGTGGGCAGGTGCATTCAGGGGTGGACCGTCATCATACGTGAAGTTTCGAGCAAATCGGACAATGTCAATGTATAATAAATGGCATTTCCTGTTTCCACAAGGGGGCGGCATGAGCAAGATTGCCTACAAGCATATGGAGGCATTGAGGGCGGGGCTCTTATCATGTACAGAAATTTTGAAGCAGTTTGGATGAAGTATGTGGGAGGGAGAGCTGCTTCAATATGCATGGCGATGCATCAAATATGGTGGTGCCATGGAGGCCACGCCCCTTCACATAGAGACAATCTTTTAATAATTTTTGATCAGCATGGTCTCTGGATGATCTGTAAGAAATTTGAAGTCGATTGGATAAAATCCCTAGGACTAGTTTGTTAAAATACAAAATCAAAATGGCCGACTTCCTGTTTGGAGTAGACCATTGGTGCCAGAGACTTTTATGTGCGTCTGGACAACATACACATGTGTACCAATTTTCATGTTCCTACTCCAAAAAAAAACCCTATGGGGAGGGGTTTTTGAAAATTTCAAGGGGGCGCTATAGAGGCATTTTGTCCCCCCCATGGGTGGCGCCCCTATCAGATGCAAGAGCTCGTCATTCTTGACCTATGTATCAATTTTCATGAGGAGATGAGATCGCTGAAGCCATCAAAAAGCCAAACGTATTTAGTGGTGAGGGATCGATAGTTGCCACGCCGCCACATGGACACCATTAGATGTAGCTTCACAGCATTCATAAGGTAGCTTCACCAACTTGTTCTGCATGCATGCAGAACATGTTGGCATGCATGCCGCTACTCTATATAAAGGCGTTGCCACATCACACATGTGTGAGATACCATGGCTGCTTTACAGCATATTCTCGCTGCTAACCAACAGCGTCGCCGTGTGCGAAGCCAAACCGTATATGTAAATACATTTGTGCGTCAGTACTTCAGCCCACTCGACGTGCTGTCAGACCGAGCTGTCCAAATGAAGTACCAAGATACAACGCCTCATCAGCTAGTGTCTCCACACATCCGGAGGGCAACCTGGTGCAATTTTGCCCTCAGCCCGGAGGTGCAATGCCTGGCTGCGCTGCGTTTTTACGCAGTGGGGAGCTTCCTGGACGTGGTGGGAGATGGCACCAGCCTCAGCAAGGCGTCTGTGTTTTTTTGTTTAAATATAATACATTTCCTTATGATTCTCTTACCAAGACTACTTCTTATTTAGTTGTAGTCTTGTTTTCATCATGAAAATAGGTCATTAACAAATATTTATCGTCTTAGTTTTTCATTAGAATTATTAGAACACACATATACACGAGCAGCAGGGAATTAGTACATTAGGTAGCAGCGCTGTGTGTGACTTATGCGCTGATTAAGTGGTGGGTGCCTAACATCGATTGTTTCAGCATCGCGGTAGTGGACAACTCCTGTTAAGAGCTTCTTAAAGAGCGATCTTAAGAGCAATCCTTCGAAGGGCATTAAGAACGCATCTGGGAAACACTCGTATCTTAGCAACCCTTCTTACCAAAGACGTTCTTAACTGTGCTCTTAAGTCTTAAGATCGCTCTTAACTGGGAAACACGGCCATTGTCTGTACATAGTCAGTCAGTTTACCTGGTAGGATATTTATGTCAGAAGTGCTCTCTGTCTCGTCACTTGTACATACTGTAACCTACTCATCATGTTGCCTACTGACTACATCGCTACTGGCATTAGCTACTGATGCTCTAGAGGGCCATCTGCTGACAATGATGTGCTTAGCAGGAAAAAATAACCACAATCCCAATAAATGATAACTAATTACTGAATAACACATGAGAGTAAAAAGTAATATTTTTGGGGTTCATTAAAAAAAAATTAAAAAAAGAGGGGAAAATGTTTTGTTTTTTGTAAGCAAATCTTTACCTTGACTCTGACCTAAATGCATTTTTTTGAATTCCATTGATCTCAAGAGTATCACTAACTGAATGGGCACCCTAAACTTAGTTGGAAATGACACCTTAAATGTTTTTCTATTGTGTTTGGTTCCAAAGTTAAGCATATTTGACTATTATTGGCGGCCATCTTGAATTTGACCTCTCCCGGGCCTCAGAGGTCAAATCTGACTTCCCTCCACATCTAAAAATAAACCAAAATACCATTAAACATATAATAACAAACTCAACAAATTTACATACAAAATAAATCACATGAACAGGAAGTCAGTTGATAAATCAATAAAAGCTAGTGGCAATGTAAGAGTCCAGACGCCAGCTCAATGAAGAGCTAAATGGCCACAGGGAGTCAACGGCCCAAACAGCGCCACACAAACCCAAGGACCAAGACAGGGTCCGGGAGATCCAAACAGGCCACCAAGAGAAGAGCAGAGCCAAAACAGCAGCGCCGTCCAGGAAACGGTGGCAGTAAATTCAACCACTTCGAGCCTCACCGGCACAGCCTCACGGAGGGCCAAAGGAGAGAATACATACATATTGCTGACCTTCATAGGTGAATGCAAACAAATATTGAGAGTCTGGGTGTAGCGGTACACTGAAAAAGGCAGAACGCAAATCAATGACTGTGTACCACTGTGTGTCGGGTGGTATGTTTGAAGGCAACGAGTGTGGATCTGGCAATCAATCAATCAATCAATTTTATTTATAAAGCCCAAAATCACAAATCACAATTTGCCTCACAGGGCTTTACAGCATACGACATCCCTCTGTCCTTATGACCCTCGCAGCAGATAAGGAAAAACTCCCCAAAAAAAACCCTTTAACGGGGAAAAAAAA